>NC_043705.1:146891092-146902152 GCF_006229205.1 Suricata suricatta
GGCCCCCCAGCCCCCGGCACCCCAGCCCGTCTCCTCTGCGGGCGGCCTCTGATTCCTGCGTGGTTATGATTAGCCTGTACCGTGTGTTCCTCTTAATGCAGGGCTGTTTGCTTCTCCAATTCCGCAAACTGGAAACAGCACATAGCCCGAGGCCACCAGAATAATGCAGGTGTCACACGTTAAAAAACATATTTGTTTTCTGTCCTCCGAGGACAAATGATAGACATGTAAAAATGTTTCCCCCGCTTTTCTTTCAGGGAATACTTAGTTTAGAATTAACTTCTGTCAGAGGAAACACCGTTGCCCGCGCCGCCCTGTGTGATTTCTCGCCGCGTCTCTTTTAGAGGGAAAACGCTGCCCGGTGTTTGACACGTGTGATTACAAGTTTACAGAACCCACTTACGTTTCTGCTGTTATTGCTGTTTCTCTTTAGGAAAAGCTACTCATTAGAACCAAACAGAAGCTTTCCTGCGGGAGAAACAAGCAGACTCAGGGAATGGGCTACCGCAGCGGAGCCCCCGCGCCCCTCCCAGGGCCTGGGGGTGCAGGCGCCCCGCGGGCAGCACGCCGGCACGCCGAACATCAGCCGCTGGCCCCGGGGACTGGGGCGGAGAGAGTGCCCTCCAGGGCCTCTGCATCCCGGGACAATACGCAGGAGGACACCCGGGCCATGCACACACATGCACGCAGACACACACACGCACCCACGCACCGTGTGCACACACACACCCGCACACACTTCTGCCTATGTACACGCACCCTGACCTCTAGGGACTAGGGGCTCACCTGGGTCAGACGGCCTTGGGCGCAGCTGGGCGGCCCCACCGCGTGGCCCCTGCAGCCAGTGACCGGCCAGCAGCTGCAGAGCTCAGCCCGGGCCCAGGCTCAGGGCCGCCAGCCTCCTGATGCCCACGGCCCCCCGGGGCCCCCCATACCCCACCTTCTTCACAAGCCCCCGTCTGTCCTGACTGGCTCCGCTGTAAAAAATACTGCAGGTCAGGAGATTTACACAACAGACGCCCACGCTCCCTCCGTCCTGGGGCTGCGTGGCCAGGGTCCAGATCGCGGCAGAGGGGGGGTGTCTCCAGGGTCTGTCTCCATAGCACGTGGAAGTCCTGAGGCTACACGGCCGGAATCCAGATTCCATGGGGCCGGTCAAGGCGGGCGGGCAGAGGGCGAGCAGGGGATGAGTGCAAGCTGTAGGCACAGGGACTCAGGACCCTCGAGACCCCAGTGCCCAAGGCTCCAGACTCGCGAGCTCGGGTCAGGACATCCTGGAGGACTTGACACTGCCGGAAACACAGAGGACTGGAAACGTGGCCTGAGAGACATGGGGACCAAGGTGAGGGGCCCGGAGCCCCCCCCGGATGTGACAGGCGGCAGGCCAGCCCGCGGACCTCCGCTCTTGGCCCCCACACGACGGGTTTCACTCCGGCGCCTAGGGCGAGGCCAGGGCTGCCCCTCCACACTCGCCAGAGGTCAGAGCAGGTGCCTCTCAGTTACAGACAAGACACGGGCCAGATGTGTCCCGGCCACGGGTCCCGACGCACCGCCAAACATCCCCGTAAAACGACACATGTGGGCACTGCCAGTCCCTGACCCAGAGCCGGCTTGCCGCCCGCGTCGGTCCCATGCCCATCCTCACCCGGGAGGTGGGCGGGCTAGGCGCTGCGCACGGGAGCCTCCACGCCCGGGCGCGGACTGCTGTCCTTGCTGGCAGCCGGGGCTCCCCGAGCCTTGTGGTCTGTGACCGGCCACGCCGGGGACCCAGCGCCACCACAGGCGCACTCGGGCTGTTCCCACACACCTGGCGCTGGCAGCGAGACCGGGGCGGGCGGGGTCTCGGGGGCACTGGGGGGCATTTTCCTTCCCAGCAGAGGTGAGATTCACGTGCACAACATCTATCACTCTCAAGTGAGCGACTGCGTGGCATTTAAAGTGTCTGCAGTGTGGCACAACCACCACCTCTGCCTAGTTCTGGAACATTCCACCCCACCCCTCCTCCTGCCCCCAAAATCTCTAGCTTGTGTTCTGTCACTGAGTTTACTCGCTGTGGACGCTTCATGTCAGAGGAATCACACAGTATGTGACCTCCGTGTGTGCACCTTGCACACGTGTGGTCTGCAGGCCGTCCACGCCATGGCTCCCGCCACAGCTGCATTGCTCCTTACAGTGGATGGTGCTCTGTGACATCGGGCACGATGCAGCCACCGACAGACAGACAGACGCCTGCACCCACTCACCCATCCTCCAGCGCTGGATGCACACCGCTTGTTTGAGACCGAATTCAGTCCTCCTGGGTCTAGACCTACCAGTACACTCGCTGGGCCGCGGGCTAGCTCTGCTTAGCCTTCGAGGCCCCCAGTCAGCTTCCCACCGTGGCCGCCCCTCACCTCCCCCGTGGGCACGAGGGCTCCACGTCCTTGGGCGGGGGTCTTCCGGCTGTGAGCTGGCCACGCGTGGCATTCAGAAGGTGGGACGGGAAGGCTGAAGCTTGGGTGGGGTCCGCCATGGGTCCAGCCCCGGGGGTGTAAGGTCTGCATCAGCCACAGGCAGGACCGGCCCCTGGCCCTCGCCTCCCTACAGGCTCAGCTGTGGGAGCCGGACCTCAGAGCCCCGCGGATGCCCGTCACCAAGCCCGGCCACCCCACTGACACCCTGGTCCCCAGTGATGCCAGGATCCCTAGTGACACTCTCAGTCCCCACTGACATCCCCCCCCCATCCCCGTGGACGCCTCCGGCCTGGCCATGAAGGCCTGTGATGGCTGATGGACCCATGCTCATGGCCCTGCTGGTCCAAGGGGCCAGCAGGCACTGCAGGAGGGACGGGGTGCCCCCGAGCTGCTCTGGCCCCACCCAGCTCATTACCGTCCCGGCAGCGGGTCTGTCTCCCCCACAGACACAGCAGGCTCCCCAGGGTGTCTCCGAGGGTGGTGGCTGCGGTCTGGGCAGCCACACAGAGCGCCCCCTGCCCGTGTGCCAGGAGCAAGGAGGCACTGCTGTGCCCGTGCTCCCACTCCGTGCCCACCGCCCGCCGCCTCCGGGCCGCCCCCGCTCCTGGCTCACTTCGCGTCCCTGCAGGGGAGCCGCCAGAACTCAGCTCCGCCCTGGGACAGCGAGCCCGGTGGCCTCCGTGCAGCCCAGACAGCACACAGCTGCAGGCACAGCACTGGCCCTGTCCCCGTGCCTGGGCGGGCAGGGCTTTCTGTGGCCTCCCGCTTCCCAGTCACCCCTCTGTGTCTGTGCTGATGCTGGACAACCAGCAGGAAGGGTCCGGATTCACCATCCACACTCCAAGCCCAAATGTGGGCAATTCAACGCACACCCCCCCCCCCCCTCCTGGCTCCTACCCTCCCATCAGGCTTCTTACCTGCACGCCTCGCCGGGGCTGGAGGGGACCCCATGCCCCCCTCCATGTGGGTGGTCCACAGGGACCCGGACACCCCCTTCCCAAGCCCGCGCCGCCACCCGCACAGCCCCCGCCGGGTCAGGGCCCACCGCCCCAGGGTCGCCAGCGAGAGCCACGGAACCCAGGCAGCCCACACTCCCGTGGCCCTTCCTGCTGCCGTCCTGACTCGCCGCCCTGAGGTCCCACCCGGGTTCAGACCCCCCCGCCGCCACCGCTCCCGGCCCGGGGCCGCCGAAGCTGCAGCAGCTCACGTTACTTATTTTACTTATGCAGCTAAAATCTTATGTACCTAGGAACGTAAAAGACTTAATTAGTCTCCAGTTCAGTCAAGAATCTTTCCTTCACATTGTCCCATTGCCCTTCTAATCCGGCTGCATGGAAGAGAGCCCGCTCTGGGAGCACAGAGGCTTTTAAACTGTGTCGGCCTTGTGTTGATGCGGTCGCGGGCCAGTGAGCAGACGCTGAATTTTAGGGACTAATATGTAGCGGGAAAGCCTGCTTCCCCCGGCTTCTCCGAGCTTCCAGAAGGCAACTGGCCGGGGAGCAGCCTGGGCAGGGCCCCTGCGGCCTCTCGCTGGCGGGCAGACTGATCCCGGGCACGGGTCCCGGGGGGAGGGACGACCCCGACTCTGGTCCTCTGCGGTCCCACCACGCCTGGACTGCGGCCCCCCAGCCTTCTCCCTCCCCATCAGAAGCAGGGCAGGTGAGGCTCCCTGGCCCCGACCGGTCTGCAGGGCGGAGCGGCCCCGAGACCCGGTTCCGGCCCCTGGGAGGGAACAGAATTGTACTCGGGGCTGTTTCAGTCCCACTTCTCCAGGGGACCAGAACGGATAGTGTGCACGTCGGTTTTTGTAAATATGCGCGCGGAGAGATGGAGTTTGAAGAGTTGGCTCATGTGGCTACGGGGTCGGTCTGAGGTCTGTAGATGAGGCTGGCAAGCTGGAGATTCACGGCAGAGCGGCTGTCGTGGCCTTGACTCCAAAACGTGTAAGCCAGGAACTCGGGCAGGTCTCCTAGGTCACGGTCTGGAGGGGGAACCCGTCTTTGCTCTTGAGGCCTTCAACGGATTGCATGAGGCCCACCCCACGTTATGAAGGCTAATCTGTCTTACTCAAAGTCTACCGGTTTAAATGCTAATCACATCGAAAAAGAAATTACCTTCATAGCCACATCCAGACTGATGTCTGACTCAACAAACAGGCGCCATGACCTGCCCGAGTTAGCACGTAAATTAGCCACCGTGTGGCCACAGCTGGAGCTCTGGAAGCCGTTCTGCAGCCATGGAAAGCCAAGGACAAGGCGAGCAGAGATGGAGAGTGGGGGGGTCTCTAAGTCATTGACGGCCGGAACCAGCCTATGGGTTGAAGAGAGACAGACCCCATGTGTCCGGAATACTCTGCATGAGTAGTCAGTGGGGGCGGCTAGAGCAAGAGCCCTGGGGTGAGGTCTGCTGGTCCTTGTCCAGCCATCAGCCCGACTTGATGCCCAGAAGGTGTCCCTGACCCAGCGGTGTCCCTGACCTGCCCCTGACCCAGCAGTGTGTCCCTGACTTGTCCCTGACCCAGCGATGTCCCTGACCTGCTCCAGCCACAGACAAGGAAAACAAGTCACATGGGTGCACGTGGCCCCTGTCGGGAGGTGGAGGGCCTTGACGTGGCCTCACCGAGTTGCCCTCTGTTCCTCTGTGTGACCTGCTCCATGTAACGAGGGGGGGGCCCACAGGCCCATGTAGGGAACCCCGCAGGCTCATCCATCCATTCAGTGATTCACTGCTCCTTCTGTAAACCGCTCAGGCCTCAGTTTCTGATCGGACCCAGACAGGACGAGAGTCCAGGGCCCGTGCGGGAGGAAGGGCGAGGGCACACACCCTCCGACTGGGCACAGAGAAGGGAGTGCCCGCAGGGGAGGGCCCGCAGGAAGCCTCTTGAGAGGAATGAAGAGACAGAGGCTGCAGACGGGTGGGCCCAGGCGGACTCAGAGCGCGGCCGACCCTCTGATCAGCACCTGGGACTTCCGGGCAAAGTCTGCAGTGATGACGGGGGGGGGGGGGACGTGGCGGTGACCCTGGCCATGTAGAGAGCCGAGCCGGCAGGTGGCCAGGAGGGGAGCGGTCCAGGAGGACTGCCGGCAGCTCTGGGGCCGCAGCCGAGTGCAGAAATCCTGGCGGCCAGGCGCCAGCAGCCGAGGCTCCCGCACAGGTCACGGGAGCCCCAGGGGCGGCCCGGTGCCCAGCAGCTTCCCCGCCAGCAGCGTTTTCCTCCCCTCTGCTCATGTCCCGTCTCGTACGCAGCTTCCCGTAAGAGACTCGGCCCAGTGGTAGGTCTGATGTGGCTGTCAGGCACAGGACCGGCCACCACGCCTGCAGGGCCACACTTATGGCACGTGCCCCACAGCCACACTCTCCTCAGCCCCGGGAGCTCTCGCGGTGGCCGCGGTGACATCGGGGAAAGGAGGCAGCAGGACCCCCACCACTGCCCCCGTGTCCACGGACACGCTGTCCCCCACCTCCTCGCACCCCGAGTCCGCTTCACGGCTTTCTCGCCGGCCAGCACGGCCCAACTCTTCAGCCACTCGGCCTCATTTCGAACCCGCTCCTTCCGCGGCGAGGAGGGAGTGTTGTTTGTTCTGAGGGGAATGGCGCACAGGCTGTGACATAAACACAAATAATTGGCTCCGTGACATTCTTAGTAAAAGAGACATGTTGATTTTGTTGTAATGGCAAATTTATAGCACATTTTTCTGCTAAGTGAGAACAAACGTGACTCTGGGCCGCAGCCTCCCGTCAGTAAACCAAGACTGCCCTCTACGGACACCGGGCCTTACCGGGGACCCCACGGCGCGTGAGCCGGGGCCGTCTGGCGCAGGGGAGCCCCCGGAGGGCCCGCTGCTCCCGCCCTCCCCCCGCCCTGTGCCCCGGGGCGTCCTCCCCGTTCCCACTACAGCCGGGCCCCGGGGTCCAGTCCTCACCCGTGGCCCCGTGTCGTGGCCCCCAGACGTCACTTCCGACCCTCAGGGCGGAGGCTACAGGCTCGCAAGAAGCAGCAAATTGGGAGGTGCCCACGCCTGCAGAGAGCGCGGAGGCGAGCCGGGCTCAGCGCCCCGTGCCCACGGAGGTCTCCACCGTCGGGCCCATGGCCCAGGGAACCCGGGAACGGCTGGGTGAACGCAGGCAGCTTTCCAGAGGAGCCCCCGCTGCCCTCCACCGGTGCTCGGGCTGCGAGGCGGGCACGGACCTGTGGAGGCCTGGGGGTCCATCCCTACAGGGCCTACGGCCGGCACGGAGCTCAGAGGCCAACGAAGCGCCTGCCGGGCAACTGTCCAAGAGACAAAACCAGCCTCCCATCCACACCAGAGGCGCCAGCGCCTGGAGGAAGGACAAGCCTGGACAGTCCCCTCCCGGGCCCCCAACCCCCGACATGGCTGGCTCCGGAGATCCGCGGCTGGTCGGGTAGAAGTCTGTGCCAGGCCCCAAGCGCTGGTGCCACGGGCAGCCTGTTGGCCGCTGGGGGAAGGTGCCCACCCCCTGCCACGTGGGGAGCCTCCACAGGGAAGGGGCTGCTGAATTCCTACCTGACGGGTCTTCATGCAGGAAATAAGCACACGGGAGGCTGGCACCCTGCTCAGCTCCAGCCTCACCCCTTCCAGGGGACTGACCCTTAACCCGCACCCCTGCGCACAGCAAGGAGGGCCCATTCTGCAGGCTTCGTTCCTGCACCCCGGCTGCTGCTGGTCAGGAGCCCAGAGCAGCGGTCACAGCCTGGGACAGTTCTGAGGCCTGCGTGAGCCCCGGCGTGAGCTCCCCGGAGGGCCCCGGGGGCAGCAGTGCATTTCCAGAATGATTTCGCCACATGCGCCACACCTGGTGCCCACCTCCCCGGCTCCTGAGGGAGAACCCTGGAGGGTGAGCCCACAGGGGCCAGAGGAGCCCTTCCCACCAATCCCCCCCGGGAGAAGAGTCGAGAACCCAGATCACCTCGTCAGAAGGCACCAAAGACAAGTTGCTCCGTCCCCGACGCCATGGGACAAAGGGCGCTTGGGTGAGGGGACAACTCGGTCCTTCGGGAACCTCCCCACCCCGAGGACATAGGCCCAACAGTTTCAGGGTTCAGCAGCACAGTCACCTGGTAGTGACAGGGGCCCTCGGGGGTCTGTCCCCCCAGGTCAGAGGGCTGCATGTGGCCCCGGTGGGTGAGGTCCGGCCCGGTGCCCCTCAGGGGAGGCCCTGCCCCTTGCCAGCAGCCCAGCCCCAGGGACTCGGGGCGTCCGAGAAGCCTTCGCCCCGGGAAGTGCAGAAGGCAGCTCAGGTCTGGCTGGGGCACGAACTGACCCCACAGGTCCTCCCCGCCCTGAGAGGCGGGGCTGGCATTTAAGTGCAGGGTGCCCCTGCCCGGGGGTCCAAGCAGAGCAACCTGGTGAGGTCAGCCACCACACCCGGATGGGTGGTGGGACAGGAGGGGCGTAGGGGTCTCCCCATGCCTTGCGAGGCCCTCAGAAGGGGCCTCTGAGTGCAGAGGGTAAGGGCACCCCCCAGGTGGCTATGACTTGCAAACTCCAGACGGGGACCCAGGATGGAGCAGGGGTGACGTGAGCCCCTCCCCACTAGACAGGGGGCTGTGGGGGCGGGTGGGCTCTGCTGGAAAAGGGCGGATTCCTGACTTGGCAGAAGGACTGAACAGCCCAGGGAACCACGAAGATGACTCTGGGGCTCCGAGCCCGCACCCACAGGGGCCCAGGGCTCACCTGAGGGAGCAGGAACACGGTGTCCCCCGCCTGCTTCAGGCCCCGCCAGCCCGGGGCCGCCTGGCGGGTGGCCCTCGGTCCAAACGTTCCTAGACGAAGTTACTGCGCCGAGGAGTCGCCCTCCGCCCCAGCCGCTTGGACTGCGGTCCGCGGGGGTCCCGGCATTCACACCCACCCCCGCCGCGTCGTGGACCCTTCACCGCCAGGGACCCGGCTCCTCTCCTCGCAAACTAAAGGAAACGCGGCTTTCGCTCCGGGCCCCGGCCCCTCGCACCCCGCAGGCTCCCCGCACGGATCCCGACGCTGTGAAACGTTCGGCTTGGACGGGACTCAGTTTGCTCTGCTGCCAAACCCCGTACAAGAAGGGACTTTTTTTTAACTTAAACAACAACGTTTTGTGAAGAACGAGCAGTCTGCTCACATTCTGGATGCAAAACGTGCCTGGAGGTGACGGGCACCCTCAAGAGCGCCGCACGTTCGGATTTGAAGTTAGTGTTAATTGTTAGCTTTTCGGCGAGTGGCCGCTTCTCCCGGCGAGCACACTCCCGTTAGAACGGAGGCGGCGCGAGGCCACGCTTCTGTGCAGGGTTTCCACTGCTGGCGGGGGTGAGGGGGGCAGGGCTGGCAGGGGTGCCGGCGCCGGGCAGCGGGCTCTCCTCCACACCCGGCACGCAGCCTCACAAGCACCCCACCCGCTTCCTGGCGACGTGTGGCAGCCGGGCCCACGCGCGGGAAAGAAGCACCTGGAGACTTTAACGCAGGGCACGGGGACCTCGGGCAGCAGCGGCTCGCCTTCTGGGGTGCCAGCTGCCCACGGTCCCCACCCAGACGCAGGGGTGCGGGTGGGGCGGCCAGGGCAGGGCTGCGTTCTCCAGCATCCTAGAGCTCACTGTCCTAGGTCTCGGTCCCACCGGAGCAAGGCAGCTCTGAGTCGGACGACCACCCCCACCGACACCACTCCACAGCATGACGCGTAAGCGACTTGGGACCTTCTCACCTAACAAGTGAGAGGGGACCGGAGACTTTCTGCGAATCACTGGATTCCTCGAAGTGAGCTACTGACAGCTGTGCGTGTGTCCCTCAGGTCCCTCCTGCACACGTGCGTGTGTCCACTGCATGTGTGCATGTGTACCCTGTGTGTACCTGTGTGAGCAATGTGCATCCACGTGTGTGCATATATGAATGTGTGCATGTGTGCGCACTGTGTGCCCTGCGTGTGCATGTGTGAGCATGTGCGCAGGCACACATGTGTGTCAAAATATGTTTTTCAGTACAAATGGGTTCTCACTACTCTGCGATCACTGATTTACCGCCTGACACGCCTTCCCCGCCCGTGCGCACTGTTCTGTTTGTTCTCCTAAGGGCTGCAGGTGCTCCGCCACGTGGGTTTAGCAAACCTTCTTTAACTCTCTATCCATGGATATTGGTTATCTCCTCTACAAACAACGCTGCAATGAGCATCCTTGTGGGGGTCCCGTCCAGCGCACCTCTGAGTACATGTCTAAGAAAGTCTCCCCACTAAGCGCAAGGCACGGGGCGGGGTGGTGATGATCCGTGCTGAACTTGCCCTCAATGTCCAGCATCCAGTGTGACTGATGAGGAGTCTGATGCATATCTGACTTTCCTCCTTTTGCCGGGAAGCTCTTCCTTCTCTCTGGAAGATGCTGGGATTTTCCCTTTGTCCTTGGCATCCTAAGCTCCAGGAGGCGCCCGGACCCAGAGCGTGCGAGCCTGTGTGACTTTCCTGATCACCCTCGTCTTCTCTCCCGGAATCCTGGAGAGATGCCAACACTGCGGCCCGGGCTCCCCCACTGCCCTACTTAAGTCTCCGTGTCCTGAGGGGCCTTTTTTAAAGAGGTTTTTTAAGCTGAAGGACAGTTACATACCGTGTAATATTAGTTTCAGGCGTAGAATTTAGTGATCCGCACAGCAGGTGACGAATGCCCATCACCGCGTCCCCACCCCCACCCACCTCCCCTCTGGTCCATAGTTAGGAGTCTCTTTGCTGTTTGCCTCTCTCTCTTTTCTCCTCTGCTCATTGATTTTGTCTCCTAAAGGCCACATATGCGTGAAATCATGCGGCACCTGTCTTTTTCTGACCGACTTACCCACTCGGCATAATACCCCGGACCTCCACCCGTCACAAACGGCAGGGTTGCGTGCTTGTTGGTGGCCGAGTACCGTCATGCACACGCGCATCTTCACGCATTCATCAGTCAGCGGGCACTCGGCTCCTTCCGTGATTAGGCTACTGTCGATCATGCCGTTTAAACACTGGGGTGCGCAGGCCCCTTCGAATCCGTGTTTTCATGTCCTCTGCATAAATAGCCAGCAGCGCAATTGCTAGGTCCTAGGGTACTTCGATTTTTCACTCTATGAGGCACCTCCACACTGTCCTCCGATCTCTGCATCAGTCTGCATTCCCACCACCAGCGCAGGAGGGTCCCCTTTGTCCCGCCCTCGCCAACGCCCCCTGTTTCCTGCGCTGCGGGTCCCTCCGATGGCGACCCCAGTGCACTGAAGCGGCTTGGAGCCACGTCCACACTGCAGACTTGCCCTGTTCTGACGGGTCTTCTTGGGACCCGGGGGGGCACGGAGGGAGGCAATCATACTTTTTGTATCTAGTAGGTTTCTTCTTTTTCTCTTTCTTTTAAAAAAATCAGTCTTTTTCTTTTTGCTTGGAATTGTCTTTTCAAACATTTTATAAACGTATTAGCCTCTGTGATATCAGTGTAGATGCTAAATAAAACACTCGTGGTAATGTTTCAGACCCGTGAATTGTTTTCTAGAGTCACCCGCTGCTAGATTAACACATCCTTCCTCTGCACCACTGGCTTCGCCGAGAGTCGGGCGTCCTTGAGCTGCGTGTGCATGGGAAGGGGCGGGTGCAGTGTGTGCCTGGGTAAGGGGC
>NC_043705.1:146902252-146905670 GCF_006229205.1 Suricata suricatta
CGTGGGAAGGGGCGGGTGCAGTGTGTGCCCGTGGGAAGGGGCGGGTGCTGTGTGTGCCCATGGAAGGGGCGGGTGCTGCGTGTGCCCGTGGGAAGGGGCGGGTGCAGTGTGTGCCCGTGGGAAGGGGTGGGTGCTGTGTGTGCCCGTGGAAGGGCGAGTGCAGTGTGTGCCCGTGGGAAGGGGCGGGTGCAGTGTGTGCCCGTGGGAAGGGGGGACAGGGTTTCTGCTGGTTGCTGAGCACCCAGCGAAGGTTTTGGGGACCCCAAGGGTCTCTCCTGCTCCTGGAGACCCCGCCCCCCACCCCGTGGCCCCTACAGCAGGCCGCACGTGCAGGGCCCAGGAGCAGCCTTGACACGAGCGCGCCCTCACAGCCCCGCTCTGGGCTGCAGGTTGCCGCCTGTGCTCGGTCCCCAGGAAGGAGCCGCAGCCTCGGGCAGGACAACTCCCCTGCCCTCCAGCGCAGTAAGGAAGTGCTGTTTTCTAAGCACATTTTCTGGCGCTTCAGGGAGCGTGGGGTCAGGGGGCTGCAGGTGCGTCCAGAGGCTTCCAGCGGGGTGTGCAGGAGGCTCGGGCAGGCCGAGCGCCTGGGCCTCGGAGGGGGCGGCCAGTGCCGGCCGCGGGCCCCTCCAGGAGAGAATGCGCAGCATGCTGCGCCCGGTCTCCACGGGAAAGGCAGGGCCACCACAGATTAGGTTGCAGCGAACACAGTAAAATCACTAGAAGGAAAGTTGACGACCACTGTTTATAAGCTGGAAGTTGGGAGAATTTTTCTTAGGACCCCAACTCTTAAAGGAACACCAGACACCTTTTACTTTGCCAAGTTGCGTGTTTTTACACGGCACGGTCACGCTGCAGAGACACGGGTAGTGAGGGGACCCGAGGGACGCTGGCAGACAAGGGTCACTCCCTGTCGCATACAAGCCGCCTCTCTTTGGAAAAAGAGGAGCAACCCAGGGGGAGAGCAGAGAAGAGAGGGAGCCCCCGGGTCCGAGGGAGGTGCGGGGGCGGGGGAGGGGGGAGGGGCACCGACCGCTCGGCCGCTGGGGAGGCGCAAGGGGCGGTAGCAGAGGCCACGTCCACCTTCGGCCGGCCGGCTGTGTGTCTGCGCCTTGCTCTCCCGGGCTGAGGGGCGCAGGGGAGTCGGTGCCCCGCATGTCTCTGGCCGAGGCGGGAGTCCAAACCACGTCTCCGGAAAGCTGTGTCGGCTACATTAGAAGGGAACGTGCTTCACGCCCCGCTCGCCCTGGGGCTGTTCATCACACGGAAATACCACACTCGTAAACGACACATCCATTTTATTAAAGGTTTTCTTTACTGAAGGAGTGGCAACGGGAAGGAGAGAGGGAACCCCAAGCAGGCACCGCACTACCAGCACACAGGCGGGGCTCGACCCCTCCACCCTGAGATCATGACCTGAGCTGACACCCAGAGTCGACACTCAGCGGACCGAGCCGCCCAGGCGCCCAGAACGGTGGATCACATTCGGGGTTTGTACTGGGAACAGCCTGGAGCCCCGCCTACCTGCCCGTGAGCGTGTTGAGCTGAACACGGTGCGCGTCCCCCACAGAGGTGACCGTCACTCCTGCAGAGCGTCAGAGCAGCGCGAACACGCCGCTCTGCAGAGGCTGCGGTGACGCACAGGCGACCCGCAGGCAGGCCCCAGGGTGCCAGCCGGCCACGCGGGAGGTCCCACCTCGGGGAGGACGCTTCCTGAGCAGCGGGTGTGCCCTGTCTGCCTCTGGTTTGGTTTAAAAGGAACAAGACTGGGGCGCTCGGGGGCTCCGTCGGTTCAGCGTCAGACTTCAGCTCAGGTCATCATGGTCCGTGGGTTCGAGCCCCGCGTCGGGCTCCGTGCTGACGGCTCAGAGCCTGGAGCTGCTTCGGATTGTGTGTCTCCCTCTCTCTCTGCCCCTCCCCTGCTTGTTCTCTCCCTCTCTCTCTCAAAAACAAATAAACATTAAAAAAATAAAAATAAAAGTAACAAGAGAGCAAACGCTCGTGTAATTTAAATGTACACATTTGCCCACGTGTAGAGAAAAGGTACAGACTTCTGACGCCGCACCTCAGAGAGGCGGGGCTGGAGGCTGGGGGCGGGGCCGCGTTTCATGAGGCGGTTGGACTTGCCACGCGGGGCGCTGCTTTTGTAACTAAAACAGGAATAAAAGCAAAACAAAGACTAAACAGAGCGACAAAACTATGGCCATGATTTCGACCGCTGGGTCAGAAGCACAGGCTTCTCTCTGGAGGAGAACCCGGCCCTCTCTGGGCGCAGGCATGTGCCAGGGGCCAGGTGCTTGAGAAGCAAGTGGGGACCACGGGCCAGGAGCCGCAAGGGGCCTCTGCACTAACGCTGCCCCGATGCCCCGGGTGCCGAGAGCTACCCAGGAGGAGGTGGGCACGTGGCCCACATGCACCCAGGCCTGTGGCCCCCTCCCCCTGCACCCGGCGGAAGGTTCTGGGGACCTCATCCTCCAGGTGCAGGACTGGGCACGCCTTCTGGGCGATCCCCGAAGCCAAGGGCAAGGGGGGCACGGCCTGAATCTTCCGGCTTCTCCCCATGACCAGCCCCCGGGGAAATGGGTCCCTCTAGTCTATGGGGTCTTGGTGACAGGGTCCCTGTCACACCTCTGTCCCCCACACTCTCTAGACACAGGGCAGCTTTCCGGAGGAGACCCCTCCCACGTCACACCTCGCGACACCGCTGGAATTTTCAACTTTGATCACATCCCCCGCCAGTCCTCCAGTCCCTGCGGTCACCTGGGCCGCTGCTGCTCGTGTGGCCCGTGTGACTGTGCCCAGGACAGGATGCACAGTGAGACTCCAGTGAGTCTGGCTTTCCCTTTTCCGGGGTTGGGTTAAGTGTCCTTAGAATTAGGTAAAGTATCTTTAAGACGTCATAGCCCATCGACACAAGCAAAGATTGGGGCCTTGGCTTCACCCTCATCCTCTCGCGCTCCCCTCAGAGGTCACGGACACCTGCACGCATCACAGCCGCCCCCTCACCCGCAAACCACACGTTGCGCATGCGCAGATCCGATGGGGTCCTCTCCCGCCGGAGCCCCGCCCCTCAGGCACCGGGGTCCCCCGGCCTTCTGAGTCGCAGACCCCGACCCCCATCCTGCGGGGCGGCCTGAGCCCTCGCGGACCGACAGAGACCCCAGAAGGGCCCCGGCACCCTCCCCGTAAGGCCCTTCCCTCCCTCCCTGCGCCCATTCTCCGCACCCATGTGACTCACCGGGCAGGGGCGAAGGTGGCGGCTCCAGAAGGGGGAGGCCTGGAGAGGCCGAACCGGGCACCCCCGAGCCCGCAACGGGGTAGGGGGGGCTCCTGAAGCACACCTGCGCCTCCTGCTCTCTCTCCAGCTCCATTACCTTCCCCCACCTCCCCTCCTCCTTAGCCCCTCCCGGCCCTCCCTCCC
>NC_043705.1:146905770-146960642 GCF_006229205.1 Suricata suricatta
CCTCCCCTCCCCCTCCTCTCTGACCCTCTCCCCCATTTCTGAAGGGACCGGCTGGCCTCCCCTGCTCCTTCCCTAAGATCACCTCCCTACAGCATTTCCCACAGAGAACCAACAGTCAAAATACTGTGTCTCAAGTCTTGAAATAATGCTTTTCTCCCTGGGGTTCTGTCACCAGCTTGATACATAATTAGGTTCTTTTGTTTTAGCTTGTTTTCAATTTTTGGGATTGCATTTTCTTTGTTTTGCTTTAATTTTTTCTTTGTTTGTACAAAGCACAAAGGATTCCAGAGTGGACCAGCTCACAGGACGCCCGGAGTCCCCAGAGACTCTTCCTGATGGGTGTTTGGCCTCCCCGTGGCCCCCTCGCAGCGTGCGTGCGTGTGCACGTGTGTGCATGCGTGTGCACGGCCTGCTGCCGTCACCCAGGACTTGGACCCCCTCGATGTGGGCACCA
This sequence comes from Suricata suricatta, assembly GCF_006229205.1. Lineage (NCBI taxonomy): Eukaryota > Metazoa > Chordata > Mammalia > Carnivora > Herpestidae > Suricata > Suricata suricatta. The sequence continues at coordinate 146,906,225 of NC_043705.1, forward strand.
TGGACCAGGCAGGCGGGACTGGGAGCCTTGGTGGGATGGCCTTTGTCACCTAGCTTCGGTGACAGCCACCCCCGCCCAGCAGAGGCCTGTCCAGAAGCTCAGGTCGGGTCGGGTGCTCACCTGCGGGAATCAAGCTAGCGCCCAGCCTCACCCCTGGGGGAGGGGGTGGTGCTGCACCACTGGCTCCACACCCACCTCCTTCTGTCACCCGATGCCCCGCCCACTGCGCCTGGCGCCACTCCCTGTCCAGCTGATGCCCCCACTCCACACTGATTTGTGTCTCCTTGTGGCACGTGAGAGTGTCAGCTGTCCCTCCCCAGAGCTGCCCTGCGAGTCTGTGGCGTATTTTCCCCTGGGCTGGCCCCCTCCTTCCGTGTCTTCTAAGTACAAGCCGTTCGTGAACTCTCTGCGTGTGGGGTCACCTTGCTCCTGTGTTTCCCGTCCCATCTGCAGGCCCTAGACAGTAATGAGGCAAAGCCCGGCCAGTCCCCAGACCCAGGACACGCGTGGGGGTTGAAACAAGAAGGCGCTGGCCTCATTCTTGCCACCGGGCAGACGGCGGACCCTCTTCGGCTTTAACTGCGAACACGGAGCGCATCCTGAGTGAGCGCCTGGCCGCGTGCCTGGGAACCATGACTTATACATGCCGTGCCCACAGCGGGCATAAATACTGCACTGACGCCGGCGTGCACGGCGCCCCTGCACTTATGCAATATGAATTACGCTTTGTGATGGCCTTCGTGCCCGGGTCTTCAGGGAAAACATTGTTTCCAGCAAGACAGAGCAAATTGCAGAATTCCTAAAGGGGCCGCGCTCCTGCGCACAGAAACACATTCAATCTGACATTGTCACTCTAATGATCTCTGGTGTTGTCTTCTGTTGGACACAAAGCGAGTCTTGCCCGTCACAGCCGTGTGTGCGGCCGAGCATCCTGGACGGAAATGCCGGGTCAGGCGGCCGCCTTCCAAGTTCCAGGAGGAGGTGCGACCGGGTGGGACCGTCCATGGGCCACCAGCCCACATGCAGGCCCCGGCGGGCACGAAGGCCTCCCCAGCCCGTGGCCGACACTAGAGCACCTGCTCCGGGCGGGCTTCCGCACCAGCGAGGGGCAGGCGGTGGGTAGCTGAGTGTGTCCCCAGCTGAGGAGGGAGGCCCTACCCAGGGAGCCCGGGGGCCCAGGGAGTACACCCAGATGCTGAGTGAGCGGAAGGCAGGCAGCGGGAGGGACCCTGTCACCAAGGTGGTGGCTCCCCACAGCCTGGCGTGAAGGTCACTCTGACACTCGCAGAGACGGGATCAGGGAAGACGCCAAATGCCAACCCCTTCTGGCCCGGCTGCGCCCAGCTGCCAGCACCCACCGCAGGACCTCATTCCTGCCGGGGGCACACTCCCAGAGCCACTGCCCCCACACCCTCCAGGCGCCACAGCCTCCCCCGCCCCCAGGGTCCTGAAAGACCGCTGGGTCACAGCAGCCGGATTGAACTCAAAGGAGCAAAGGATACTAGTTCTGTCACGTCTCCAGACACCAAGGCAGTGGGGACAGGGAAGGGGGAGCAGGGGTGCGACAGGTGTGCGTGTTCCTCCCTGTAGGTGTGAACCGTGCGTGGGAGGAGGAGGGGCATGGGGGGCGTGCGGGAGGGGCGCGGGGGACATAGGGGAGCACGGGGAGGGGCGCAGGGGCCCGGCAGGGAGCTGCGGGAGTCTGTCCATCAGTTGGCAATCCCTGTCTTTCCTTATCTGCCAGCAGCCGTCTTGACTCTCCGGGGACACGGAGGGACCAGGGGTCTGAGGTGGGAGGGTTTCAGGATGCAGGCCGCCTGGGGCAGCCCCTTCAGGGTCCTCCATGCAGGAAAGAGGGAAGAGAGCAAGGCCCAGGCCCTCCCCTGCAGGGAGTCCAGGCCCGGCCAGCAGAAGTGGGGTGGGAGGTGGCTAGCACCCCCCCACGTGGGCACACGGGCCACAGGGCCGGGATCCGTATCCAGCCTGTGAATCCTAGGTGTCCACCGAACACGTCCCCTCGGGACTTTGTGAATTGGGCTGTAAATCCACATACAGAGTGGGAACTAAAACAGGGCCGTGTGTGGCCACAGTGACCACGGGAGCAGAACGGGCCCCCAGGCCCGCACAGCACGAGCCTTCCGGTACTGTTGCTGCCCCGCGAGTCACTCCAGGCCTCGGTGGCTTCCGACAGGCTCCCCTTCCGTGGCCAGGAAGCAGCGTGGCTTCGCCAGGTCCCCAGCCCAGGGCCCCGCTGACCGCAGGCGCCGGGCCGCGTCCTGGCAGGTTCTGCAGTCAGGAGCCATGTCCAGGCTCGCGCTGTGGCCATTGGAGGGGCTCACGTGTCCCTGGTGGGTGGGCGGAGGCCTCGGCTGGCCTCTTGTCCTCCCTACGTGGCCTGTCCACGGGCTGCTGGCAGCACAGGGAGGGAGCCCGGGGCCCCAGAGCCTCGGGTGTGGCAGGCAGGGCCACCCGACCCCAGAGCTGACCTTCCCGGGGAGCCCACGGTGTCTCGGGGGTGGCCAGCAGCCAGTGACGCGTGACATTACCTTGGACTCCAAGAGCCGAAAACCCAAAGGCCCGCAGGACTCAGGCTGGGTCTTGGTCCCCCCGGCGGTGTGGCCAGAAGAGGCTCCCCACTGGGTGAGCTCACTCCCAAGAGGAAGCACGGAGGGCCCAGCAGTCACCCCGAGAGGACCCGGCTGGCCGCGTGTCCGGGCCCAGAGAGGGCCCCAACCTGCTTCAGTCCTGCCCATGCGCCGTGGGCCAGGCATAACCTGGTGTCCGAATAGCAGAGGTGACGGCCACAAGTCCACAGCCACGGCCAGCACCCGAAGCAGAGGCCAGTGCCCTTGAAGCACTACCACGGGCTGAACCATGTCCCCCAAAACGCCTGATGGAGTCCTGACGCCCTGTGAACATGGCCCTGTTGGGATATAAGGTCTTTCCAGCCGTGATTAAGGAATTAGAAATGCGATCGGTTTAAGGTGGCCTTAAATCCCATCGTGGTGTCTTTGCAAGACTCAGAACAGGGGAGACGCAGGCCCCCAGGGGAGATGAAGGCCCCCGGGGGACACGCAGGCCCCCGGGAGAGACGCAGGCCCCAGGAGAGGGCCGATGTGCAGGAGGCCGCCCACTCCTCAACCTGGAGAGAGAACACGGCACATTTCCCAGCCCACGGGCACCAAGCTGACCCTCCTCTCCTGCGGGGCCGCTCAGCAGCCACACTTCCTTCCCACGGCCTGAGCCACCACCCCCGGGGCACGCGGCTCCTTCCCCTGACCCCCCGGGTCCAGAGGCCGGGCCTCGGGGAGAGAGTGCAGGGCCCCGGAGCCCCACATCCTGGCTGTCCTAACGCGCTGTCGGGGATGGATCGTGCTACACGCCGGAGCCGAACGCCGCGGGCCAGGATGGATGCTCCCCGACCTCCAGAGGGAGATACGGCCCGGTGATGGACACCCCACTAATGGGCCAGGAGAATCGCGCCCAGCAGGGAGCCCCGCGGCGTTCATACATCTTGTAAGGAGCCGAGATCTAATCTGGGCAGCCTGCCCCGCGCATCCGTCTTCCCCCCTCCCCCACTGGGGAAGTGGGCGCCAGCCTCCGCCCGGCCGCGGCTCACCCCCGGGCCTGCTCTGTGTAGATGCGGGGTCACGGGGCGCCCAGCCGGCCGCGGATTGTTGCCAGGGGCCTGGACCATCCGTCCAGTCACTGCCCTCGAGGCCCAGGGGCGTCTTGCTGGGAGAGGAGGCCTGCCTCCCGGCTGCCTCCACCCCCCGGGCCCCACGGAGGCCGAGAGGGCTGATCTGATGGGGAGGCGGGCAGCACAGCCCCCTCCTCCCCAAGTGCGCCCCAGGCCGCTCTCCCTGGGGCCGTCAGTCGGAGGAGAGCCTGAGATGTGTCTCAGGACCCATCCATCCGTGAGCATCCCCTCAGGCCGGGGACGGTGGCGGGGTCTCAGGGCCATCTGTGCTGGCTTGTTCCCGGGCGTTGGAGCCTACGTGAGCGGGCACCTCTGTACCTGGCCCCTCTCTGTTCCCACCGGCCTTGAGCCAGGGGTGGGGTGGGACAGCTCTGTCAGCTTCCTGCTGGAGTCACTGGCTGGGACTTCCGTGTCCACGTTGAGCCACCTCGGACGGACACGCAGTCCCTGGGCCGTAGACTGGAGGATGGGTCAGTGAGACCCTGGGGACACAGGGCCGCCCAGAGCCAGCGCTGCGGGAGAGGGTCTCCCAGGACCCCCGGCTCCGCCATCAGCCATTTCCGGAAGAACGACAACAAGAAACCGGCTCGTTACCACAATTCCAGCAGCGAGCACGCAAACCCCAGGCCGGCGCTGCAGCACGCCCAGTGGTCGCCCCTCCCCGCGCCCGGACTGTGGCAGGGGCGGCTCGCACAGGAAGTGTTCGTCCTCTCCCAGCGTGGACGCGAGGCAGGGCTGGTCCCAGCTCGGCGTAGACACGCCACCCCGCCTCTGTCCCCGCGCACGGGCGCCCTCCCCGTGAGCCTTGGAGGCCGCCAGCCCCTCTGGGTTAGGGCCCACCTGCTGCAGCGTGCCCCCGCCTCCTCCAGTTTCTCCGGAACACACGCTGTTTCCAAGCAGACAGAAGCCTCCTCCATGTGCATCTGGGGGGACGCAGTTGAGACCCCCACTCTCACCGCACCCGGAACCGGCTGGCTGTCTCGCAGGCGGTGTGGCTCTGCCTCCCACTGCCCGGTCTATGCCATTGTCGGGCTGGTCCTGCACCGCCCGCGGGGACATTCGGGGAGCTTCTCCCGGCAGGAGGCCCGCTGGGGGCCCCGGGACCGCTCCTTGTCTGCTGGGCCCCTTGCCCCTTGGACAAAGGTCCTTAACCCCGTGGGGGCAGGCCCTTCCTGTTCTCGCTCACCCCGTCCCCCTACCGCCACGTGCACGAGTCCCGATCGGTGCCCGTGGGGAAGGTTTGCTGGATGAAATGGGCAGCCGGTGAGAGGTCAGCAAACCGTTTTGCCAAATCTCTCTGAAAACCGGAGACGCTTCCAGCTCAAGGACGCAGCCAACACGTGAAGAGTCAGGAGCTTCCTGAGAACAGCAGGCGTCTGGACGACGAAGCCGTTGTCCCAAGCCCAGAGGAGCCAGACCTCCGGGAGAGGCTGGTCTGCAGGGGGTGCCTGCCTGGCAGCTCGGCCCCGGGCCAGCGAGGACAGGCTCTGAGGCTGACCACGGGGAGGCTGCAGGGAGCCCGGCCGCCCAGCGTCCCCCCAGGAGGGCCCCAGAACCGGGCCACAGGACGCAGCGCCGTGCTCCAGGTCCTGGCTGGAAGGGACCGACGGCAGGGGAGGGGCCCTTCCCCGGCCAGAGAGCAGGTGCGTGGTGCCGGTGCCCACTCCAGCCTTGGGGCCGGCGACCCTTTCTGTGCCGGACCATTGTCTCTCAGGCAAGGGAGGTTCCCTCAGGGTGGTCTCTGGGGTGATCCCCATGAGCCGGGAAGGGCCTGGCGTCCCCACAGCCACACAGAGCTGAGTGCATGCGGGTGGGAGGGGTCTGGTCTCCAGCAGCCGACGAGCTGCCCAGCATGGGGACGCACAGTGACACGGCGTCCCCAGGCTGCAGCCCCACTGCCCAGTGTCCTGGGTGCACAGCACCACGGCTCAGCGACCCACGGTGTCACAGGGTCGTGCCGTGAGGGAGACGCCCCCGGGTCGTGGGGCCCGGGCCCGCCATCTCCTCTTCTCTGTACGTGCCCATCTCTGGGTCAGTCACATTGGCTCGAGACCCACCCTCTGACCTTATTTTGACAGAATCACCTCTATAAAGACCTCATTCCAAGTCAGGTCGCAGTCAGAGTCCCAGAGGTCAGGGCTCCATCGTGTATTTTTGGGCGGACAAAATTCAGCCTGTAACAGAGGGGCCCCCGCCACACCTTCCTCCCTGGGTGGTGTTAATGGCAGTGTGGGCCCCAGAGGGTGACGGGTCTGGGCAGCAGGGCCACCTGAGTCCTGGCCCCCATCACTCACCAGTCCGGCCCCCAAGCCCCTGCCCACCTCAGTAGCCTGCCGAGGTTGGCCAGCATGCAACCCTTCACCGCCCACGGGGCCTGGGCCCCCGGCCGCCAGCCGCCCTCCCCTCTAGGACGGAGGCCCGCCACTGCCCTCCCTGCCCGCGCGCCGGCTCCCCTCCCCGAATCAATGCCTACCCATTGCCGGGACACACAAGCGTTTCGGCACGTGGGTCTATCTGGTGACAGTCACCAGTGATGCACATCAGGACCTCCTTTTGGTCTGAACAGAGTTTGGAGAAGGAGAGATGCACCCCGTGTTCTGGGGTGTGTCCCTAAAGGCCACTGAGCTGGGGCCTGTCCCCCAGGGCGCAGGAGCACGCCGCCACAGTCCCTTCCCGCCGGCCGCTGTCTGGCACACAGCCAGACGTCCCGGGATGAGCTGCGTCCATCTCCAGGCTTAAGGACAGGCGGGGGGAGCTGACCAGTCCCTCCGTGAGGACCCTTGTTGGAATCAGGGGACACGTAACTGTGGAGACAGTGTCGCTAAGAGAAGTAAAAGCAAAACGGAAATGACAGATCTTCAGACACTAAGCGTAAACATCTTGCTTCTGGACAATAAAGGAAGCACAGGTCAACGTCAGTCTGTTCCGAGGACCCTCGTGTTTCTGTCAGAGGCACCGACAGCACACGTCCGCCTCGAGACAGAAGCCGGGATGGAAGCCGGGAACACGGGAGCCAACCAGGTCGCTGAGCCGGCCTGAGCCGGCGGGAGGCTGATTTATCCTCGCCGCGGGTGGGTGCCGAAGCCCCAGAGCGGTGCAGCCAGGACCCTGGGCCCCGCGAGAAGCCATTTCTCTAAACAGCGCCTCCGATGAAGGTCACCTCACGCGGGAGATTGGAGAGCACGGGGGGCGAGACGGAACACAGCCGTCTCCATGTCCGGACCCGCAGAAGGGGTGTGAAGAAGTTAGACGCTTCGTGCTGACTAGGTTCTGGGTGATCTGTCGCATCTCCAGGACAACTGGTCAACCCTCCAGCCCTCCGGGCATCCCTGTGCACTGTCTCGGAGGCACAGCAGGCGCTTTCTGATCCCCTGAACTGCGCTTCCTGAGTGCTGAGAAAACCGTTACACAGGCTACGCGTTAGGGCACAGAGTCAAAAAGCAACAGTCCATTTTGTACCCAGAGTGTTTCCTTCCCCCTCCGGCCCGTTGGGTTATTCTCCCCTTGTTCCGAGATCTCCAGGACCGTCTCTCCACGGGCGTTGGGTAAGATAGAGAACACGTGGCTGAATTTGAGTTTCAGTTAATGAATTTTTTTAGTGTAAGTATGTCCCATGCAGCACTGGGGACACCCTTATACTAAAAGAAGTATTGGCTGTGTCTCTGGAAGGCCTCTCCTCTTGCTGTTGCCCTTGTTGGTTTTTCAACAGCTGGCGAGTCTCTCTGACCCACAGCTGGAGACGGAACGTGCACACGTGTGAGCTTTGCTCCCAGAGGGACGGCCTGGGGGGCCCTGCTGTGGCGCATTCGGCATGGGGGGGGCCATGTGCCCACGGTGCACGCGTTCCTTCAGAACCGGCCCTGCCCACCCTCCCCCCTCAGTCCAGACCAACATGGCGCCCAGGGAATGGTGCAGAGTCACCGAGGTGTGACTGGCAAACGCACCTGTGCACACGCGAGGGGAAACGTGATGGTTCGGTCTAGGTGTGTACGGAGACGTGAGGACCAAGGCCCAGTTAACTACACCCGCCGCCTCAACGGGCTCCCACCGCGCTCGCACCTTCCAGGAACACAGCACCATGTTGCCTGTAACCGCCATGCTGAACATCGGGCCCTCAGGACCTCCTCCTCTTACGCCGGGAAGTTTGCACCCTCTGCCCCCGTCTCGGCACCGCGCCGCCTGGGCGGAAAGCACCGTCGCACTCTGTTTCTACGAGGTGGACTTCTCCAGAATCCGTGTGTAGGCGGGACCGTGCGGTGTTTGTCACTCTGGGTCTGGCTCATTTCACTTCACATCGTAACACCTTCCAGGTTCTTCTATGTTTATGCATATAAACACCACATTTTATTTATCCATCAGTGGACACTTGGGTCGTTTCCATATCTTGACTATTGTGCATGATACTTCAGTGGAGATCAGGGTGCAGATATTTCTTCGAGATCCTATTTTTACTTCCTTTGTGTATCTACCCAGAAGCGGGATGGCTGGGTCCTATAGTCCTATTTTAATTTTTAGAGGCCTCTCCATCCTGATTTCCAGCACGGCCGCACAAATCTCCATTCCCACGAGCGGTGCATGGGTTTCCTTTTCTCCACACCCAACCAACACTTCCTGCTTATTTTTTTGCCCATCCTAACAGGCGGAAGACGATCTTGTGTTGTGGTTTTGATGTGCCTTTCCCTCATGATTAGTGATGTTGAGCACCTGTCCACGTACCTGATGGCCTTTGGTAACATCTTCTTTGGAGAAATGTATCCATATCTTTACCCAAACAGGTTGTTTGCTCTGCTATCAACATTGTATGAGTTCCGCATATATATATGTTTTTATTTATTTTTGAGAGCGAGAGAGAGACAGCATGAGTAGGAGGGTCAGAGAGAGAAGGAGTCACAGGATCTGAAGACAGGCTCCAGGCTCTGAGCTGTCAGCACAGAGCCCGACGCGGGGCTTGAACACACAAACCATGAGATCATGACCTGAGCTGAAGTTGGACGCTTAACCAACTGAGCCCCCAGGTGCCCCTGTGCTTTATATATTTTGCACACTGACCCTCATCAGTATGTGGTCTGTGAATATCTCCTCCCTCCCCACAGGCGCCTTTTCATTTTGCTGATTGTTTCCTTCGCGGTGAAGAAGCTTTTTAGTCAGACAGAGTCCTGCTTGTTCATTTTTGCATTTGTTGCTGGGGCTTTTGCCGTCAGAGCCGAAGCCATTCTGCTCAGACCAAGGTCAAGGAGCTTTTCTCCTAAGCTTTCTGTTAGGAGTTATATGGTTTCAGGTCCTAAGTTTCGATCTTTAATCCATTTTATATTAATTTCTGAGAGCAGCATAAGGACACAGTTCCATTCTTTTCCATGGGGATATTCAGTTTCTAGCATCATTTATTAAAGACTGGCCTTTTCCCATGAGGAGTTCTTGGGTCTTTTATCGAAGATTAGTTGCTTGGGGGGGGTTCTGAGCGCTCTACTTTGTTCTGTTGGTCTAAGTGGTTGTTTTTATGTCGGCATCACACTGTTTTAATTACTATAGATTTGAAATATGATTTGAAACCAAGAGCTGTGGCGCCCCCATTCTGTTCTTTCTCCATGGTTTTGGTGATGTGGGTTCTTCTGAGGTGACCTACAAATTGTAGGATGTTTTTCCTGTTCCTATGAAAAGATGGCTTTGGGTAGGATGGACAGGCTGACAATATCAATTCTTCCGATCCATGAACATGGGATTCTTTCATTCATTCCTTCTTCCATCCCTGCCTTACAGTTTCCAGTGTTCAGATCTTTTTTACTTCTTTGGCTAAATGTTTTCCTAAGGATTTTGTTCATTTAGATGCTATTGCAAATGGGATCGTTTTCTTAATTTTCTTTTCAGATAGTTTGTTCCTAGTGTATAGAAACACAGCTGATTTTGTGTGTTCATTTTGTGTCCTGCAACTTTATAAGAATGGTTTAGTAGAGGATTTTCTATAAGGCTATATCATCTACAAATAGTGAGCTTTTTCCTTTTTTCCTTTCTGATTTTTTCTTTTTCTTGCCTGATTGCTGTGGCTTGACTTCCAGCACCGTGTTGATGAAAGGGGTCAGAGTGGGCGTCCTGGCCTTGTTCTGATTCTGGAGCAAAAGCTTCTAACACGTCACCACCGAGGATGATGTGAGCTGTGGGCTGTCCTCTCTGGTGTTTATTATATTGTGGTACATTCTTCCTGTACCTAATTTGTGGAGTTTTTATCATGAAAGGATGTTTAATTTTGTCAAATGCTTTTTATAAATGTTTCATTCTGCCAATGTCGTGGGTCACATTGATTTCTGCATGTCCAGCCCATCTTCCCATCCCAGGGACGAACCCCACTCGATCATGGCGTATGACCCCTCACGTGTCCATTAGACTTGATTTGTGGGTATTTACTTGAGGATGTTTGCATCCATTACAGAGATATCGTCCTATAATTTTCTTTCCTTGTAGAATCCTTGTCAGGCTAGGGATGAGCATAACGCTGGTCTCATAAAGGAAGTTTGGAAGCGTAGACACTTCCAAGGTGATGGGTATTAATTCCTCTGTAAGCGTCTGGTGTACTCGCCCATGAAGCCGGCCGGTCCGGGTCTTCCTGGCTGGGAGGGTTTTGATTACTGTTCTGGTCGCCTTGCCTTCTATTTGTTCAGATTTTCCAGTCCTTTCTGACCCAGTCTTGGTAGGTTGTGTGTTTCTAGGAATTTATCCATTTCTTTTAGGTTATTTGATTTGTTGGCATATAATTGTTCAAAGTTGTCTCTTGTGGTCCTTTGCGTTTCTTCAGTATCTGTTGTAACGACTCCTCTTCCATGTTTGTCACCAGAGACCAGGGAGGACAGGGGTCCGGTTGTCCTAGGGCAAACAGAACTGGCTCCAGGATCTTGGACGGTAGGGCTGTTACTGGGACACGTGTCCACTTCCATCTCAAGTTTGGTCTGCAAACAACCAGCCTGTTACCATGCTTACGGAGGAAGTGAAGGGCTCCTGTCATGTCCTTGGGCAGGTCCCCAAGCAGCCCAAGGATTGCCCTTGGACCGTGGCTGAGGAGGGGCCGCCTCAAAACCAGAAGCTGAGCTGCCCCCAGGGCCCTGGATGGGAACATTTCCCAGCAGGTCCCTGGAGGAGAGGATGGAGGGGATGGAGATGGCAAAGGGGGTTGAGGGGACAGACGGGGGGAGGGGGGAGGGAGGAAGGGGGGGAGATGGAGGGGATGGACGGGTGGAGGGACCGAGAGGACTGCTCCTGGACTGTCACTCGGAGGCGCAGGAGCCAGGCTCAGGGCCTCGGGCGGCGCAGCTGCCCCCGCTGTGGTGTCAGGGCCATGACCGCGGGCAGCTGGCCCCCAGAGGGGACGGGGCTGTGCAGGCCGGGGCTAGGACTGCCTCCCATCCACGTGCAGACACTGCTGCTCAAAGCAACCTTCCTCGGGCTGGGGTTTCTCAGGCTCCAGCCCTCATCCCCAAGTGTCCTCGAGGGCACGTCTGTCCACAGGTGCCAAGTTATTGCTGTGGGGGTTCGAGTGTGGGAGCCCCGTCCCGCCGCCCGCTTGCTGACATCCAGATAGCTGTTTGGAGCCACTAGACTCCGTGGTCCGTCCCAGGGACATGGCCGTCAGACACCTCGCCCTGCTGTGAGCTGTCGCTCCCCGGAGCCGAGGCGCTCTGTTCTGCTCCCCTCCAGGGCCCCTGCCTGGGACCTCACCAGACACACAGTAGGAGGCACACATTGGACCCACGGTGCCACCTCCCGGCGCCTCCTCCCCAAACAGCCCCGGGCGTGCGGAGTGTGAGTGGCGGGCACGCCTGCACGCACAGGCCGCGTGTCCGCAGGAGGGCGGGCCCTCCAGGAGGCAGTCGCACAGAGAACAGAGCTCTCGGGCTTGAGGAGCTGACAGGAAATACGCACGTGGTCGGCTGGGGGCGCCTCTCACCCCTGCATCCCCCGCGGGCTCGCCGGTAGCAGTCCCTCGGCCTCCTGTGTGTGGTCCACCAGACCAGCCTCTGCCGAGGCTGGCACCGGACGCCGATGCCCCGCTGGGGCCTCAGACGGCTCGAGGACTCTGGCCCGCACCCCTGTTCCGGCGCCCGTGGCCAGTATCACAGCAGGGAGCCTTCCTGGGCTCCAGAGCTCAGCCTCTGTGGGAGCTCACCGCCCCCCTCCCTCTGCCCGGCTCTGCGCCCACTGCAGCCTTTCTCGAGACGCTCCAGCCAGCACGATCCCCAGGAGCGACACCGGGCGTGGCCTCCACAGCCTTCTTGACCGGGGCTATCACTGCAGAGAACCCTGAAATCTGGGCCCGGCCCCCTCCCCAGGTCCCACCAGAACCCCCAGGCCCCACGCCCACTCTCCGGCTCCTGGTTTACAGACTGGGGGTCCACTGTGGACTATAGCCCTTCGCATGAGGACCTGGAAGGCTCCCCGAGACTTGGGGTTCTGCCACCTGCCTGACTCTGGGGGCTCCAGAGACTCGTGCCCCCCACCCCCATCCCCACTCAAGGACTCGCCCCAAGCCTGCAGCAGCACGCGGGGGGCCTATCAGCTTTCCTCCCAGCCAACCCCCACGCCAGGGACCCCCTCCCCAGGGCTGCCACCCCACGGTCCCCACTCCAGGCCCTTTGCCCCAGGACTCCGCCCCCCCCATCTCTAGCACCAGGGCCCCAGATGGCGGTGGGGCCTCCGAGCTCAAACTGAGAACAGGACAGACCAGGGGGTTCGGGGAGACTCCATGTCACAGGGACTCCACTCGGGTCAGGAAACTCAAAGCTGCCAAGGCAGCCCCACCTGCGCCCTCTATGTAGGGGACCCCAGGCTCCAGGGAAGCCCCGTGAGAGCATGTCTGTGGGACCCCCCATGCAGGTCTGGGGGCATGGGGGCTGTGGCAGAAGGGCCTGGGCACTCGGACTGTCTCCCCCAGGCCGGCTTGATCTGAAAATTCCACCCGTGGTCGTGCCCACAAGAGGATGTGCATTCACCCAGAGTGTGCTTTTGGGGTGCTAACTCTGTGAGGGAACACCACAGAGAGCCAGGTGCCTGAGCTCCTGCTCACCCCCCGGGCACAGACATGAGCAAATAAGTCACAGACGTGGGAAGGAAACGTCGGGAGTAACAAGCATGTGATGTGCGGTGGGGGGCAGTGAGGGGTGCTCGGGCTTCCACACTGAGTCGGGGGAGACCTGAGCGGGAGGAAGTTGGGGTGTACTGGTCTGGGCAGGGGAGCACCCCAAGCAGTGGCCAAGCAAAGATCCTGGGGCTGCCCAGAGGACCACAGAGGAAGCAGGGAGAGGAGGGAAAGGGGCGGCAGGAACTGCAGGTCAGTGGGGCCTGGGGACCCTGCGGGCCAGGACAAGGAGTGTGGATTTGGTCCCAGGTGCAGTGGGAGCCCCTGCAGAGCTCAGCAAGTGAAGGGCCAGCTCGGGTGGATTGGCCAGCGTCCCTCCCGCTGCTGGGGGAAGCGGCAGGAGGCTCCCAGAGTAGAGCCAGGAGGCCAGTGGGCAGGGGACTCTGCCTAGACAGCAGGACACAGAGGGGACCCTCCAACGGTGGGGCAGGGGCTGTGCAGGAAGGAGTACGAGTCAAGGCGGTGGTGCCACATGGGGGTGGGGAGCGAATGTGCAGCCGCCCCAGGAAGCCAGTGCCATGGCCCTGTGAGCTGGCAGGCCGGGCTCGGGCACAGGGCACAGGGCCACCTGGAGGCAGGGCAGGATGGGACCAGGTCAGCGCATGAGGGGAGCCTCGACCTGGTTGGGGGCCACAGGGGCAGCGTGGAGGTGGCTCCAATGGGGCGGTGCTGACGGCCCCCCCTTCTCCCCTCCAGCCTCCCCCTCCTTTCTCTCCTCCCATCTCCCCTCCCCTCCCCGGCCTCCTGCACCCCCTTCTCTAGGGGTCTCTCCCAACATGCCTTTTACATCTGTTGCTTTTACAGCTCACGTGTTCGCTGGAAGTAGATATTATCAACCCCATTTTACATCCGAGAAAATGGGAAATCAGAGAAATTAACTGACTTGCTCAGGGCCATGACCGGATGAAGATACAACTAGCCCTCTACAAGTTCAGGGGCTTCCCTGGAGGAGCCCCGCGGCCCCCAGCCCCGCCCGGCCAGCGGCGGCACGCTCGGAAGTCCGCTGCAGGGCGGAGAGCCCGCGTCAGCCAGGGCCCCGCGGAGGGCGGCTCCAGCACCCTCCACACGCACCCCTGCACCACTGCCCGCCCTCGGACCGCATCCGTCTTCCCTCGCTCTGGTTTTTTTTTTTTAATAGAGAATGGAAAGGAATTTTGAAAAAGAAAAAAAGGGGGCGAAAGACGAAGGAGATGCAGGAGATAGGAGGCACACGTGGGTGACAGAGACTATGACATAGTCAAATGTTATTAATGGCCGGCCCATATGCATTCGGAGGATAATTAAATATGCACAGGTGAAATTAGCTGATAGGGGCGGCTGCCTTGAGCAAATCGAATGAGCTCCGATTACATCAATAGTTTTCAACCAGTGTCCCTGGTTATCAAAGCATCAAATAAATTTGTCCACTCTCTTCCTTTGGGGGGAAAAACTTTAATTATCCAGCGTCGGCATATGGCAGGCCATTAATAAAACCCGTTATCAGGCTGCAGGCTCCCGAGTTTTACTGTTACCCATCTTTTATCTAAATAAACATTTGGGAAATGTCCTTAAAATTATTACAGACACTTTGCCCCTGCCCCACAGTAGGAATTTCTAAATGGAAGCCGCTGCATGTGACTGCACGATGCTCCCACCCCATCTGCCTGCAGCCCCCGGGACCGGGACCCCGAGCCGGGCTGCACCTCTATTGATGGATCTGGCCGACCTGCAAATGCAGATAAGGGCCCGGCTTCTCCTTAATGTATATTTACGCAGCCTCTATGTTATGCATGCGTTCTGCATTTTCATGCCACATATATCACTGACAAATGGAAGAATTGAGCGGCCAGCGTAACCCAGAGGGGTCCCCTGGTCCTCCCTCAACGGTGCAGTATCTACACAGTGTTCTTTTATTTCAAAAAAAAGAATCCTTTAAAAAGTCTTTTTTATTTCATCTCCAATAAAGTAAGGGTCCCTCTAGAGCAGCCGTCACGACCCTCCATTGCCACCACTACGCACAGAGGTGTGTCACAGCTGGGACCCGGCTTTACCCTTGGGGAGTCGGCCCTCCTGACGGGACTGACAGCCCGGACCAGGCCAGGAAGCAGGCACACTGCACCCCCGGCACCCCGACCTTGCACGCAGCTCCTAGACTCCCTCGGCAGCAGTCCCCTACTCCCTGTGTCATGCACAAAGATGGTACCGAGCCCTGGCCTGACCGGCACACTGGCTGGGGACCACGGCTCAAGAAGCACAAGCCACGTGAATCAAACGGTAAGAAAAGCATGGCTTCCAGCGGGTGGAGGTTTGGGGCGACCAACTGCCTGACAGGTCGGAGCAGTGGCTCGAGCCGGCAGCGAAGGACCATCCCTCCCGCTGGGGCTCAGGCTGTCAAGGGTCCAGATCGATTTCCTCAACCAAGACTCCGCCGAGCGCACGGGACGCACAGAGTGCACAGCGCGCGCCTCCGCGATTCTCACGCTCCCACCCCACCGCCCGGGTAGTTTTTCTGGCCACAAACTCCAGACTCTCCCGTAGGGACGTCTTCCTGCTGTAAAGGCCGCAGGCACGGAATGGTTGCCGGCCCCCAAGGGCTGGTCTCAGATCTGTAGGCCGAGCTCCCGGAGCCCCGTGGGTCCCCTGGGCGTGGGCCCCGCCGCTGCGCCCTGTGCTGAGAGGCCCGCAGAGCAGGGCGGGGGCTGCGTGCAGAACCGCCAGCGGAGCCCTGGCCCCTCTCAGCCCTCAGGCCCGGGTGGACCTCGGCCCGCGAGGATGTGAGGGGAACTGAGGCAGGGCCCCTTATCCTGATGTGAACCGCTCTTCCGCGGGCAGTGCTCGGTTTGAAGGAAAACCTCAGCCGTGGGTCCGGGAAGCTCCTCTCCCTGCCCTGGAGGCTGAACCTCAAACCTGCCCAGCTCCTCCCCAAATACACCTAATTCCGCGGGGCCCCTCCTGCGCCGCGGGCCCTCGGCGACAGAGACCCCCTGCTTCTCGGGGTTCTGAGGCCGGGAGGCCCAGGCCCAGGGCTCAGGATCCAGTCTGCTGCTGCGTGCACGGCAGTCATGCTTAAACCTGTGTGCAAAGCCCGGGGCCCACACCCCCCAGAGGAGAGAGGCTTTGGGGAGCTAGGGCCTGGGGCCGGGGGAGACCGCGGGTCACTTCAGACCCGTTTTGCTTCATTGCAGCCAGATTTTCCTCCCGGGGACCCATGACAGGTCAGGTTCTGGGCTCCATCTCCAGCGTGACCTCCCAGTATGGAATTGAAGGGAAGCCTTGCTTAGGGCCCCTGCGGCGTGCTCCACTCCCCCAGCTTTGCAGCAGCCCCGGGACAGGCCTGGGAGGGGTGGGAGGAGGCGGGGCCAGCAGGTGAGGGAGGCCCTGGGGTCTGGGGACAGAGCCAGGCAGAAGGTCCCAGAACCAGCCCTCCGAGGTGCCCCAGGCCAGGAGAGGGGAGTGAGTGAGGCTGGGGAGCTCAGAGCACCGCCTCCCCCAGCCGAGTGGCCCCAGGAGTGGGGAGGGTCCGCAGGCCCCGCCCCCACCCCCCCTCCTGCCCCTCCCACAGGGGTCAGGCATGTGCCAAGTGAGGAGGAAGACTCTCCCTACAGATGGAATGCACCAGACCTGAGCACCCGGAGGCCCCCACCCAGACCCACACTCGCTGGGTGGCTGAGCTCCACACCCGCCCCGGGAGGCTACCTGTCCACCTCCCCTGTCTGCCTCCCCGGAAATAGTCCGATTCAAGTTCCATTTACTCAACCAGCTCAGGGTCCTTCAGTCTGAATCTGTGGCTCCGAGTTGAGACCCGCCCGTCAGTAAGGCAGCAGGAGCCCATGCGCCCTTGACCCTGTGAAACGCACCTGGTCTGACCCCAGAGGTGCCGGCTCCAAAGACCTCATGCAGGAGATCTTAAGAATGTAAGTAAAATCGCCCAATAATAACTGTCCATTAAGTACATGCTGAAGGATATTTTGGATGCACCGGGTGAAATAAAATATCTTATAAAAATGACTTCGCCGTTTCTTCTCGCTCAAACTGCACACGTGGCTCATACCATGTTTTCACCGGATCTGGGGGGGGGGGCCCGTGCACCGTGGGGCGGAGGCCACGCCCACTCAGTGAGGAGAGGCGCTGGAGCCCAGGGGCCAAGGGGAAACCTCCGTGGGGAACCTAGTCCAGTACTCGGTGGGGAACCTAGTCCAGTACTTGGTGGGGAACCTAGTCCAGTACTCGGTGGGCAAAACAGGCAAAAGGCATGTTTCCCAAAATGAGGGGGAAGGGAAACGTGGGGAGCGACAGAAACAGAGAGACACAGGGAAGTTGTGCAAAACCCCTCCGAGCACCGGCAGGGCTTTCTCGGGCTCCTTGCTCCCCTTGCTCTGCTCTGCGTGCCTGCAAGAGGAGGCTGGTGGGAGGGGCCCACACATTTATGCAAATCTTCCCATAATTCCCTAGGAGGCCTGGGGCCAGGGGAAGGCAGAGGTGACCTCCCACCCCTGCACTCAGGACAGGGGACAGGGGACAGGGGAGGACAAGGTGACCTCCCACCCCTGCACTCAGGTCTGGCATGAGATCGACCCCGAAGCCCATGCAGGGCTAGCACAGGGCACATGAGCACTTCCCTCCCGTGCAAACGGAAGCCCCTCGAGCCCTGGGCCTGTGGGCGTGGCCCTTTCTGGTGAGAGGCCACTCCCACAATCATTCCATCTTCCTAGTAACACCCACTTTTTAATCAATTTGACGAAATTGCAGCAGCGTGTGAAAGTGGAGGAGACATATTTTGCTCCGGGCGTTACCTGCTACATCCTGGGCATTTACATGTTTACACTTAAAGTCTTGGTTGTGTTCTTAGGCCAATCATTTTGTATTTTGCAATTACATCTGCTCTGCTCGCTGCATGCTGTCTTTGGTGGTTATATAATTAAAGAGCAGAGATTTTTTTTTCCCTTGGCTGCACAAGGTGAAAAATGTTAGCTATTTCCACACTTCAGAGAGCCAGCTGCTACAAGCATTAAAAATTACTTAAAACATAAAATTTATGGCATTGTGATCACAATGGATTGTGTTGTTGTAAATGAATTTCAGCGCAAATTGCCATTTTAAATTAAAATATAGCTTATTAGGAGTGGCAGGAGAGTAATACAGAAGGAAGTAAGGTTTTATGTAATGGTCCCCAAAAGCCTGGCCCTCCGAGAAGTGGTGGCAAAGGACGTGTCTGTGGGACTCCAGGGCTCACGCATTTCCTTTCCCCTCCCCCAACTCCCACAGGATTTACTGAGGGTCCCGACTGCCTTGCTCTGAGGCGGGCCGTGGGCCTACGAAGACGAGGAAGACACAACTCGGGGTCTGGAGGAGGGCCTGGCACCACATGGGCAGCCAGTGGAGGGGGGGCGGTGCTGGGACCCGTCTGGAGCGTTCTGGAGCGATGGAGAAGGAGCTAGAACACTGGAGGGCGCACCCAGGGGCCGGCACCCTGACGGACTGACTCACGGCAGCAGGTGTGTCTAAACCCACGGAATCGTGGTGGCAGGAGGTGCTCTCCAACGGGCAGAACACGTGTTTTCCTCAAGCACTTATAGAAAGTGGCCGTCTATTCCCAACGGGGACACTTCCAGTCATGGGGAACGTGCGCTTTGTAAAACATCCGCTTGCATTTGAGGACAGATTCAGGTCTCCTAGCTACACAGCCTCAAAGTCACGGCTCCAATTTGTACTTGGAAATCTCTGGAGGACTTCCAGGCACAGCTTCGTAGTAGATGAGGCACATCCCGCAGGGTCAGAGCGGCCCGCACACGTGGGCACAAGGACAGAGGACCAGGCCGGACTTGCTTGTGCGTAAGCAGCGGGGCGAGGTCCGCCGGACGGAGGGCACGCATCACAGGGCTCCACGAGAAAGGCACTGTGGCCGTCCCGGAGGCCTGCGAGCGGAGGGAACAGTAAGTGCCGGAAGCATCTTGGTAACGTTCACTCCCTCTTGTCCCGGGTGGAGACATCGGAAGCCATCCATCCACCATCGAAGGCCCACAGCTCTGGGGGGTGGTGTGGGGGGGCTCCTGCCAAGACCCGCACGAACGCTCACACCCCCAGTGACCTCACACCAAAACCCGAGCGTGGCTTGCTGGCGCCTGCAGCTCCCTCCATCTTAAATAGCCCAGCATCGTGTCCTTCCTTGACGGAGTCTCCAGTCCCTTCCATAGCCTCCCGCACCCTGTTCCGGGTGCCTCGCCACACACCAGTACAGCCATGATAGGAAAGTGAAGGACGTGAGAACTTGACCAAGAAGACAGGAGCAGGAAACTCTCCAGGAGAGGGAGGGGGGGACTTCTGTCCCGAGAAAGAGCTTAGAAGTACAGGAGACCAGGAGGAGCTGTGCCAAGGAAGGGGACGCTGGCCTGTAATTCTTTCTCTGAACCCAGAAGAGAGGATGCTGAGGAAACAGACGGGAAACAATTTAGGTGCATTTAGCACATTTGGGAGGATTCAGGGAGTCCCGTTTTGATACCCTTAATTTTCTCTACCAAAAAAAATGTGTCTCTAAGACCCAGAAGTATTGGGGTAGAGGGTTCAGGAAGAACACTCACAATGTCTAGCACATTCTTGAAATACTTATCTCTCTTTACTCTTTACTCACCAATGATGCAAGTGAGGTGCCTCTAGGAGTTCAAAGTGATCAGGTCTCTGGGATACTCTGCATTCAGGTCTCTGGGATATGCTGCATCCAGGTCTGGGATATGCTGCATTCACGTCTCTGGGATACACTGCACTAGGAAAGAAGAAAAAGGAGATACCACACAGCCCTGGACGATCGAAGGATAGTACAGCAGTGTCACTTCCCAGAAGGCATCTCTGGCTTTTATCTCATTACTTATATTTGTCTGAAAATTTTTTTTGCCCTTAAGATGGAACTTGAAAACTTCTTGAAAAGTTGTTTTTCTGGGCATATAAGAAACGTCAGCATTTATTTCATCTCAGCACTTTGAAGATGTAGCTCCATTGTCTCCTGGCTTCCATAATTTCCCCAGAGCAGTCAGGTGTCAACATAATTATAACAGGTCAATTATAATAGGTCAACAGATCCTAAAAGTATTTGTCTTTTAAGATCTAATTGTCTTTAAATGTCACCGGGCTACATTTACATGTAGGTTTCTTTTTATATACTTTGCTTTGAATTTGTGCTTCCTGTGCTAAGGATTCATGTTCCTCGATTTTAGATAAGTCTTCACTACTAACTCCCTGCACACGGACTCGGCCTCATCCTGTCAATTATCTACTTTGCAAACTCCAACCGAGTAACATGTTCGGCCCTCTGACTCCAGACCCAACATCTGCCAAACTCTCTTTCACATCTTTTTTGTTTAGTTGACTCTGTTGAATTCTAGGTGATTTTTTTTTCAGATTTGTCTTCTACTCCACTATTTCTTTATCTGTGTCTTCTTGGCTAAGTAATTCACTTATCACAGTTTTCTATCAACTTTTACATTTCTCCATTTATGGAGGTACATATGACTATTTTGTTTCCAGTATATTTGCTGCTTTCCATTTTTGTCCATAAAACTAAGCTTCATGCTATGTTTCGTCTTATAACAGCTTTATTGAAATATACTTGACCTTTGATACCCGTACATATTTAAGGGCACAACTTGCACCGTCTGGTGGAAGCAGGGGACCCTGAAACCATTCCCACAGTCAAGATGATGAACGGACCCGCGGTTTGTGCCTTCACTTATGGATGAGTATTTGGTTTGTTTCCGGTTCGGGCTGTACAAATAAAGTTGTTCCAAATATTTACACACAAGCTTTTGTATGGACTTACGCTCTCGTTTCTCTTGGATAAATACCTAGGAGTGAAATGATAGGATCAGTTGGTGGGTGTATGTTTAACTTTTTAATAACCTGTCTTCCAGAGTGGCTTCATTGGTGAATTCCATCAAGTCTTTAAGGAAGAAATGACACTATTTCCACACAAATTATTTCAGAAAATTGAGGAGGAGAGAATATTTTCCCAGCTCATCTCATAGGCTTGTCATTAGCCTGATCTCAAAACCACACAAAGTCTGCCAAGGAAACTACGGAAAAAGGTCTCTCATTAACCTGGATGTAAAAATTCTAAACAAAATTTAGCAAGTTATCCCCGACAGTATATAAAAGAGATAACATGTCATGACCAAGTTCATGTCAGTGTCACAAGATTGGCTTCACTCTAGAAATGCACCAAAGTCACCATATGAACAACAAAGAGAAATCACAGAAGTTCAACATATCAATTTTTAGGGACCCAATTTAATCCATAATAGGGTACCAATGATTGAGAATTTTATTTTGTTGAGTGCCAAATATTTTTGTCTTTCTATAAATATTCTTGAGCTGTGTCCAAGGACAAAGTTAAGTTTCTCTGAAACAGACTGATCCTCTGGGTTTTGTGTTCAGGAGGAGTTTGGCAGAACCCATGCCGGGCTCCGGGGGTCCGCTATCCCCCGCTGCCAAGGAGACGCCCTTCCACATGCTCTGCCTGGTGCCCCGTGAGCCAGGGGTCCCCTCTCTGCCTGGCGGGAACGGGCCGTCTCCCTGGCCCTGCAACAGGCCCGACGCTTTATGTCTGATCCCCTTGGAAGGCCTTCCTCTCGCCTCACGCAGAGTCCTCACACCCACAAGCTGATCAGCACCCTGTGGGCACCAGTGCGACCAGAGACCTCCCGCCATCCCTGCGCCTCTGCCTGCATGGACGCCCCGCTCTGTGCCTCCTGCCAGCTGCCTGCGGGGGCCACCCCCCAACATCGTGGCTTGGAAACTGTCCCAGGGTGGCAAGCTGGAGGAGCATGGGGCTCCGCTAACTCACTCCTTGTCACCTGCGCACCACTGCCTTCCCTCCCCGAGGCCCAGCATCCCGGACACCTGCCTTCCCTCCCCGACCCCCAGCGCCCCATGCCACTGCCTTCCCTCCCCGACGCCCAGTGCCCCGGACCACTACCTTCCCTCCCAGACCCCCAGCGCCCCGGACCACTGCCTTCCCTCCTGACACCCAGCACCCCAGACCACTGCCTTCCCTCCCCGACGCCCAGTGCCCCGGACACCTGCCTTCCCTCCCAGACCCCCAGCGCCCCGGATCACTGCCTTCCCTCCCCGATGCCCAGCGCCCTGGACACCACTGCTTGATGCGCCCTGTCGGGTTTTGTTGTTTCCGTCTCAACCTCCTTCTTGTTACTCTGCTTTGGCCAGAGTTAGAAATCTCTGTTTAGTTATGTTAAACATCATTTTTGTACTGACTTGTCTTTCACATCTGCAAATCATCTTTTATTTACTTAAATACATCAAACCTACATGTTCGGCCCGATAATTCAGTATCTGTTCTCTGCTTCTCTAATTCTGCGGCTCTGTGCCCATGATGCCCCCTTTTACGATGCGCTCCCTTCCTGTCATGAGCTCATGATGCCTGGAATCTTCCTGCGAGGCACAGGCTGAAGTGCATTCCACAAGAGCATCTTCCTTTGTTTCTATCAGGCTCCTGGAGGTGCCAACGACCCATGACCACTGTCAGTTCCAAGCTTGCAATTTTTAAAACACACATGTATAAGAATTCGGATCACAAACTTGCATGAGTATTAGCCTCTGGTTTAAAATTCCAAGGGTGTCTGGCTTCCCCAACATCAAGGTCAAGTCTGCAAATTGCCCTGTGGGACAACTTTTTCATCTGGTTCTCCCTCTCCCTGGGACGTGACCCTTCCAGGCCCTCGCTCCTGGCCCCTCACATTACATGGCCATCAAAATGGAAGGTCAAGACCATGCAGGACGCACAGATGCCTCAGGGCAGCCGCTAAATCGACTAGCTTACCTCTCAGAGGACTGACTCATCCCACTTGGCTTCTGAGGGTTTTCCTTATTTTCTTGCCAGTCTTAGAAGTTGACCGTTTGCAGATTAGTGGGTTGAAAGTAGAAAAGTATATAAATGTATGTCATCTTCCAATCTATTGCAGTAGAATCTCTGCTACCTGTCTTCAGAGGGGACCAAGGACAGCCTGCCAGCCTTGCAATCCGGCCTCTCTCCATCTTTTGCTCCTTCTTGAGGAGAAGCATGTGAGCAAAAGCACCAACACATTTCAATCAGTGGTTTTGTCAGAAAATTAGCTACTGTGGATGCCACCGTTTGTAGCCGTGGCCACCCTTCCCCTTTACACCCTCGGAACCCCTCCGCATTTGAAGCACAGAGCGTTTCCCAGAAGCATTTCAAAATCCACTTATTAGTAGGGCGGCTCCGTGTGAAAAGTGCATGTTCCCACGTTCACGTGCTCCCCATTCAGCTAATAAAGGCAGAAGTTAATTTTCAGTCTTGCGGGACGTTCCTTTATGCAGAAGCATTCACTCTTCAGGGGTTTTGTTACCAAGTCATTACTGGTCTTATTCTACGGTTAGAACTCTGGGAATTCTGCCTGGGACATCTAGTAAAGAGAGTAAGCAGGTAACAGCGGCAAGAGGCACACTAGCGCACACTCCTTCGGACCCGTGTGAGATCTGGTTCCAGCGTTCACGGTTATCTCTGGAAATCTCCACTCCCCGCAGAGCAACGACAGAGGACTCTGTTCCCGGCTTTTCTGGCAGTGACGAGGACATGGCAGGTGTGGCCATCACGCACCAGATGGCGAAGTGAAGAAGGGACAGGACAGGTCGCTTCCAGCAAATGAGCTGCACCGAGAAGGCACTGAGGACCGGGGGTCGCCTCCCGGGACAAGGGACCGCCACGCTGCTGCAGGAGCCTGGGCTCTCTCGGCCTCCCCGAGGGGCCGGAAGGTCCTTGATGGGGCCCCTCAGAGTGAGCCCCGGGGGACACGGGGCGGGGCCATCCTGTGGCACACGAGCAAGACGAGTTCAGGACTAGCCCCGTTGCTCACCTGCTGCTCCAGGGGGCATTTTCAGTAGGCGGGCGTCTGAGCTGTCCCCGAGCTGTCCCCGAGCTGTCCCTGAGCTGCCCCGGAGCTGTCCCGGAGCTGTCCCTGAGACAGCGAGTAGACGGGGGATGCCCTTCCCTCTCCCTCGCCTGGGGCCCCTCACACTGCAGAGGACAGAGGGCTGTGACCGGCAGGGGCTCACCCGGCTTTCGGGAGAGGCGAGTGTGAGCCAGAGCGGTCACCCCACAACCCCGCTGTCCTCGGCTCGTGCTGCGGCCCCTGGGCCCCCCCCTGCCCCTGGATGGGGCTCAGAGACAGCGGCTGGATCTGACGAGCGCGGAAGGATGACAGGACGACCTGACGCAGCCTTTGCTTCTCCCCAGACGGAAATCAGCCCGTCCGGATAAGCCGGCCGCGCACGGCCGGAGGACGGACGGCGAGCAGTGAGAGCAGCAGGAGACGAACCTGCAGAGGGGCGCGAGCCTTCCGCTGAGCCTGGATTTCACGCCTGAAGGACCCGGCACGGCCACACGCCTCGTCCATCCATGGCCGCGGTGCTTCCGCCCGGCAGCTGGTGAGGACCGGGCACGGCCCGGCCGGGCGCTCACAGTGCCGCTGCCCGGCAGGAAATTCCAACTGTCCTCCAGCGAGGAGGGACACCAGGTTAGCCTGGCCCCTGAGGTCCCCGCACACACAGCACACACGGCCACAAGCCACACAGACCATATGGACACACAGCGTGCGTATCACACGGGCAGGCACTTCATACACGCAGTGCACACATGACACACGTAACCCACACATGCAAGACATGCAGAGTGTGCGTACATGCTATCCACACAGAGACCTAATGAGACACACAACTGATACACACACACACACACACACACACACCACTCAGAGAGACGACCCACACACTTACCCCACATACACCCTGACATGCCACACGTGCGTGCACATGTGCACACACACACATGCATGTACACGCACCTGTGCACGCATACACATGCATGTACGTGCATGCATGCACACGTGCACGCACACACGTGCACACGCACACATGCATGTACATGCATGCACACGTGCACATGTACACACACACATGTGCACATGCATGTACACGCATGCACACAGGCATCAACCAAGAAACGGAACCCCCGGCATTAGCCCTCAAGTATATCCGTCCTCGAAAATGATTTCCCACAGGTTCTCTTAATGTAAACAGACCGTTTTCTTGGCAAAAAGAAGGAAATAATGTCACTGGTGGTTGTGGGCCTCCGCAGGCAGGAGAAAGGGTGCTGAGGTTGGGGGCGCCCTGGGACCCCGTGTTGACAGCAGGTGGCAGGGGCAAGGGGCACGGGGCCAGTGCCCGCCCCCAGCATGTCAGCCACACCCTTCTGCCCTGCGCACCACACAGGGGACCCCATGGCCACGGGGGGTGGGGGGCCCTGGGACCAGCACTCAGCCTCCGGAGATGCCTCCCTCCCGGGCCCGGCAGTCGGCGTCCGTGACCACACCGGCGGTGGGATCGGCCTGCACACCGTGGGCGAAACAGGGCGCCCTGCGCGCCTGGTCTAGAAGGGTCCAAATGCTCGGTGACCCTGCACCAGGGCCACATCCGGGTTCTTTGCCCCCGCACTGGTGGTGGCTGGGTCAGAGCCTCCCGCAGACAGCCGAGGCAGTTGGCCTCATCCCTCTGGTCCCTGGTGCTGCGCGGAAAGGCTCCAAAACCAGCCCTTAACGGAAGCCCCCGCTGCTCCGGGTCTGAGTGTCGGGGACGCGCCTGCTCTGGGCTCTGAGTGTCGGGGACGCGCCTGCTCCAACTCTGAGTGTCGGGGACGCGCCTGCTCCAACTCTGAGTGTCGGGGACGCGCCTGCTCCGGGTCTGAGTGTCGGGGACGCGCCTGCTCCGGCTCTGAGTGTCGGGGACGCGCCTGCTCCAACTCTGAGTGTCGGGGACGCGCCTGCTCTGGGCTCTGAGTGTCGGGGACGCGCCTGCTCCAACTCTGAGTGTCGGGGAGGCGCCTCAATCGATCGGGATCTTGTGGACCCTTTGTTCTGGGGCCTCAAACATTCTAGAAAATTTTCTTGAATGATTTTACTGAATATTTTGTTCTCTCTGATTTCTTTCTCTAGTTTTTGTTTTCCTATTTGGCAATCCTATGATTTAAATGTCTGTCCTATTTCCTGTCATTCTGGGAAGGGGGGTCTCTATTTTCTGTAAGAATCTTCAATTTCATCTTCTAATCATTTTATTCCTTTTTTTTTTTTTTTTTTTACCTCTGCTGTTTGAGTTTCTTCCAATTTCTCTTTTCCTCTTGTGGAACATTCCTTTTCATGGCACTCAGTTTCTGTTCCTTGAGTTTCTTCCCTGAACTCATGCAAAAGACCAGCGACGCTTGCTCCATTTTTAAAGATTCCTTCTCCCCAGATGACACCTTTCTCCAAGTTGCTCTTCGACGTTTGGTTTGATTTTTGTCAAATATATGGTAACATCCGCTCATGATTCAGAGTGAGGACTACACAGAGACTCTTAGAGATTGGGGACTGTCCCTTTGCCGGACTCTGGGGGGGCTGCCAACGCTCCCCAGTGAACAATGTTTCCAGCCACAGTGCTCATCAGGCCCCCAAACGAATCCCTGTAAGCATCACCTTATTTGGAAAAAGAGGGTTCTCAGATGCAATTAAGTTAAGCATCTTGAAATGGAGCCATTATCCTGGCTTATTGGGGTGGGTTCCAAATGTCCCTTATACGGGACAAGTGTCCTTATAAGAGAGAGAGGCCATCTGAGGATGGGGCAGGGAGATGTGGCCAGGTGCCAGGGAGCACCAGAGGGTCCCAGGGAGCACCAGAGGGTCCCAGGGAGCATCAGGGAGCACAAGAGAACTCCAGGGAGCACCGGGGAGCATGTGAGTACTGCAGGGAGCACCGGGGAGCACGAGAGAACTCCAGGGAGCACCGGGGAACATGTGAGTACTGCAGGGAGACCAGGGAACACATGAGTGCTGCAGGGAGACCAGGGAACATGAGAGAACTCTGGGGAGCACCTGGGAGCATGTGAGTACTGCAGGGAGCACCTGGGAGCATGTGAGTACTGCAGGGAGCACCTGGGAGCATGTGAGTACTGCAGGGAGCACCTGGGAGCATGTGAGTACTGCAGGGAGCATCTGGGAGCATGTGAGTACTGCAGGGAGCACCAGAGAACATGAGAGAACTCCAGGGAGCACCGGGGAGCACCAGAGGAACACCAGAAGCTGGAGGAAGCAAAGGGCAGATTCCCCCAGAGCCTTTAGAGGGAGCACAGCCCTAGCACCACCTTACGTCTGGACTACTGGCCCCAGAACATTGAGAGAATAGATTTCTGTCCTTTTAAACCCCCCACTGGATAGCGTGTCATCGCCGCCTCGGGACACTGACGCAATGCGCCTTCCTGTGCCCGCAGAGCCCCGAGGGGTCCTGGCCTGGGGGCCCCTCAGAGCAGAAGCCCCGGAGCTCGCCCACCACGCGGACTGCACAGCCTCTCCTGCGCTGTGTGCCGTAAACCGGCTGGCTTCCACCTTCTCCCCGCACGCAGGAGGCCGCCTCCTCGGTTCTGGGAGTGACCACACGTCCCGTCTTCTGTGCGGCCTCCTGGCGGTGTGGCGTTCTCTCGCATTCTCTCATGGACGTGGGTTTGGGTCTTTTCACAAAAACTATCATTACTGCTGTTCCCGTGGCAGCTCAGACGGGCTGAGATCAGATACACCTGTTCAATCCCTCCTGACACCTGAGACTTTTCCAGAGGTGACAACTGTGGTGATTATCAACGCCGGGCTGTTCACTGTGAAGAGGCAGAGACACAGACACACAGTGATCACGGGAATTGCAGGCCGGCTCAGATCTCTCATGGGGAGGACCCTTGTCACGATGCTGACACTCATGTCTTGGCCAACACACCTGCGCAGGAAATCCCAAATCGGCCTCCTGCTCCAAGAGCTGGTCTGGATCAGCCCCTCTTCATGGCTCATTCTTCATGACCATGCGTGGGCTGGGTGACAAGCGGAAGCCACCCCTGTAGGTGCCACAGCATGGCTGAGGTGGCTCCGGCGCCCAGGGCGGGGTCCTCGGGGGTGTCCCGATGCTGTCCGCGGGCCTCCTGGCTGGCCGGGGCCCTGGGCAGAGCATCCCTCCGGCCCCCGGGCGCGCCGCCGCAGGTGTGCGGGGGAGCAGACACGGTGTGCTCTCGACCAGGCGCCCGCCAGCAGCCCGCTTGCAGGCGTGTGACAACCGCCAGGGCCGCGCAGCCCCAGGGCCTTGGGGAGGGCGAGGCGCTCTGGAGCCCAGGGCGGGGGCCGCGGGCACGGGCACCAGGAGCGTTTCCTCTCCGTGGGCAGGTGCGCGGCCGAGCAGGTGTGGACTGCCCACAGCCGCGTGCGGGGCGGGGGCTCGGGCTGCGTTTCCTCAGCATCGAGGTCGCTGACGGGCCCCCTGGCCAGGTGCTTCTCCGTCACGTTGGCAGAGCCGCGACCGGGGGCCCGGCGTTGGCCCCTCCCCTCCAAGCCGCGTGGGCGCCGAGAGCAGGAGGCTGCTCGCTGGTGACAGCAGGAACCAGCGCCACGTCACTCCCTCCAGCGTCCAGGCTGGGTCCCCGCCACCACTCGAGCTTGCTCCCACCGCGGGAAGCGGCGGGGCCCAGGTCTGGCTCGGCTGGACCCGGGGCTGTCCCCGAGGCTGCCTCAGGTCACACTGACGGGATGCATGCAGGCCTCCACACACACCCCCGCCATGCACCCCGCGTCCACAGAGGTCAGGGTTCACTGTCGGTCACAGTGCCCTTGCCCCTGGCCAGGCTCCTGGCCCTGTGACGGCCTGTCTAGGTGACTGCTTACAAAGAGGGACCCCGACTCCCGCACTGCCTGCGGCCATCCCCATCCCCGGGCTGGGCGCCTCCCAGCCTCACCCGGGGCCACGTTTGTCCCTCACGTTGTGGAGAGCCCGTGTCACTGCTGGGCCAGTTGGCTGGGAGCGAGCACCCTCGGGGCCCAGAGCCTGGGGGCCCAGGCCGGTCCGTGGGCTGCTGCAGACCCAGGGCCCGAGGGAGGCCCCACACGCACAGCACTGCGCGCTGAGTGCAGAGCTCACGGGTGTGACAAGATGCAGATCGGGCCCCGGGGCCAGGGGCCATGGGGTCTCCAGGGGGAGGTGCCTCACGCCAGCCGTCTGGGTGCCCGTGGAGGGGAGGCTTTCTGGTTGAAAGAGTCACATTCACGAAGGTCCATTGAGCAGTGATGGTAAGGAGGGGCAATTAGGAACTTGGATATTCTTATGACATTTTCTTAGTTAACCTGCTGTGTAGCTTAGAAATGTCATTAGCATAAGGGTGCACGGGTTTTGAGGTCACCTGTCCACCAATATGCTCCTTCCAGCACTTAGTCTCCAGTAGCAACACCCATGCCTTTGCCCCGGACCCTCCGGGGAGGGGGGGGCCTCACCTACATTCCGTGGAAGGAGAGAGGAAGGCACCCGCCCAAGTGGGGGTCTGCACGGTGTGCTGGTGGGGGGAGGCTGTCAGACACAGCACCGGGCTCGGCTCGTGGGGGAAACAGGCGGTTTGGGCCCCTGTGAGGGACCACCGACTAGTGTCCGCAGCCCCGCGAGACGCCGGGTCCTCCATGGTCACACAGCTCGGTGCGGTGTGGTTTGCACAAGCACCGGTCCGAGTGCCTTCTGCTTACAGTTGTGAGGTCAGGTCCCAGCCACACCGGCGCGGTGATTCGATGCCGCTCCTCGGGCCCGGAGGAGGCAAACCCACGCTTCAGACGTGGCCCCCAGAGGAGCTCGCGATGAAACGGAGCAGGGCGTCCCCGGGCAGAAACCCTCGCCGGTCTCCGGGAGCAAAACTGCCCTTGCCTGGTGGGAGGCATTCGAGGGGTCCGGCGTGTGCAGAGTAAAAAGCCACCGAAAGGGGGGGCCCCCGCTGCCCCTCACGAGGGCGAGTCAGGGAACCATTACGGAAATGACCCCGCCAGGTTCCCCAGATGGGAGTTGCTTTGTCAGTGACCCTCTGGAGAAGGACGGAGCCCGGTCCCAAAACCCCGTAGGTACCAGACTGTGGGCACGGGCCTTCTCCTGCCTCCCTCACCTCTGGGCATCAGAGTGACCCTGGGGCCTCCCAAGCCTCTGACACACCCTTGGGATAAAGAAATCTGAAGTCAGTTAGCCCTGTCATCCAGTCCGGGGCGTCCAGTGTGATTTTAGACCGCCCAACAGCCTCTGGATTCAAGCTTCTCATTGGTTCCACGCTGCAGAACTCAGAGCCACAACACCAGCTTGCTTCAGCCGGGAGAGGCCAGAGTGTGGCAGGGACGCGCACATCCGTGCACTCCTGCAGGCGTGAGCCCGCCCTGCTGCGCACACGCCTTTGAACAGCCGTGGACAGGCTTTCACGGCTGCAGATCCGCCCAGCCTGCCGGAGGCGGGCCGTGGGACCCCATGGCAGATACTAATAGCAACAGACTGCTTCCATTTCTCAAGCCCATTTCAAATTAATAAGAATGTCCCTCGTCTGTTTTTCATCCACAAAGAGACTTCCTTTGCATATTCATTTAATGTTAAATTGATGGATTAAATTACACCAAGCTCAAAATCAACCCTGCACATGTCCGTTAGAATGGACTGGATCCCCCAGGGGGACAGAGCACAGAGAACGCATTCAGAGACACTGATAAGTCCAGGCCCGTTATATGTCATTCTAAACAAAGAGCCAAAAAAAAGCCCTTTGGAGACGCTCTATCAGCTATTAAACAGAGACACCGCAAGCACAGGGAGATTGATGGTTAGTACTTCCGTCCTCCAAATGGTTCTCTCTGGGCTGATGATTACTGGGAACTGCTTCTCCGTGTCTCTGTCACAGTTCACAGGCAAGCAGACGCCTGAGTGCTGAGCTCTCCCTTTGTCTTCCCCAGGCGCAGTCGCTAACAGGTGCCAGGCGGGGACCCCCCACTCTGCACCAGCTCAGCGAGGGGACACACGCGGCGCTCGGGAAAACCTTGTCTTTCCAGCTCGGGAGGCACCGCGCGCAGAACATGCAGAGCAGCGGCCGCCTGCGCCAACGGCCCCGGAGGGGCCTGCCCGGGCCACGGGCAGAGCACAGTGACCACACTCAGTGTCACGGGGGGTGGCTCTCGGGACCTCGGGCACAGCGGCTGAGGACATTCCAGATCCTGTGCAGAGGCTCTGATTCGGAGTCTAGCTCTAGTGGCGGGGACACCCCAGATGGGCTCCATCTCTTCCTCCTCCCCTGCTCGGGGAGCCTCCTCTTGCCCCGCTTGGCAGTGGCCGCCACTGTCTCCCCAGACCCGCAGCCAGACCCAGCCAGGATCGGGGCGCATCAGGGTGCGGGGAGGAGGTGAAGCGGAGCCCCGCCAGGACGTTTCCTAGCTCCCTCACGCTTCTCCTGCGCAGCCCCCACCACGTTCCAGTGCCTCTCCATGAACACAGGGTCTGACTTAGGTGGTCCCGCTGATTGGCTTCAAGTAATTTTCTTCATCAGGACAGTCAATATGTATATCATAAGACACATATTTTAAAACATTATTGGGACTGTTACTCCCAAGTAAGATGTAGCAAATATCTGCAGGGGGCGGGGGGCTGGGGGATCAGTCAGCTACGCGTCTGACTTCGGCTCAGGTCATGAGCTGACAGTTTGTGAGTTCAAGCCCCATGTCGTGCTCTGTGCTGACGGCTCAGAGTCTGGAGCCTGCTTTGGATTCTGTGTCTCCCTCTGTCTCTGCCCCTCCCCTGCTCACTCACTCTCTCTCTCAAAAATAAAAACATTAAAAAATTTTTAATATCAGCAGGATACATATCACTGTAAATCTTGAAAGAAAAAAAAAACTGGTCTAAATGACAAAAGTAGCGTTGAAGACAGTAGAGAAGCAGCAGCAGCCCGTGAACTAGAACTTCAGCACCGGGCCAGACAGATAAAGGGAACCCCTGTGTTGGCACAGTCCTCAGGCACGGGGCTTCGAGGAAAGGGCCCAGGAAAGTGAGGGCGCCAGAGCTAACATGGCAGCCTCCTTCCCACGATGTTCACCAGGTCCTTTAAAGACCCAAGGAATCTGGCCGACGACTCAAGGAGGACTGAGTCGAGCTGCCAACAGCCCAAGCCCACTTCCGGTTTATTCCTGGCCAGTGCACGCAATCAGCCTTCACCCTGTTTGCCTAATATGAAAGTGGCTGAACCCGCCTCCAGGGGAAATCACATCAAATTTAGACTTGGGAGTTCTGCTCATCATGTGGTCCAGCACACAATCAAATTTTGTGATAAATGTAAAGAGGCAGAAAAAATGGATAAACAATTAATATGTAACAAAAAATAGAAACATATGTGCAGATCATTCAGATTGGAAAGTTATTGAACAAAAACTGTAAAATAACTCTAATAAATATAATAAAGAAAATAGCCAAAAAGATGATATGAATTAGCTATAGGATATTTCAACAGAGAATAAGAGTCTATACACAAGTATCTAGTTAGCATTTCACAAATGAAAACAGCAATATTTTAATTTAAGAATTAATTAGGAAGGCTTGATAGTAGACTGAATAGAGTTAAATACACAATTTAATTAAAAAACAGATCAATAAAAAAATACTCTAACTTAAACTCAAGAGACAAGAATGAAAAGAACAGAGCAGAGTATAAAGAGCAGTAAAGTGTGTTCAAATGGCTAATTATCAAGTAATCCCAATTCACATGGAGAAAGGGACAGAATGGAATTCTATTTTAGGTATAGTGGCTGAGATTTTTCCCAAATGAATGGTACCAACATCCAGATACAAGAAATTCCATGAACATAAATATAACAAATAAAAAGAAACTTTGGGCGCCTGCCTGGGTGAGCTGGAGAAAAATGGAATGCTTGATCCTGGGGTTGTAAGTTCAAGCCCCACATTTGCGTATAGAGATCACTTAAAGATAAAAATATTTTTAAAAAAACAGGAAAGAAAAAGAGAAAATCAAATCTAGACACATTACAATCAAATTATTAAAAAATAAACACAAGGAAAAAAAATCTAAAAATTAACCAGGGAAAACTTTCAAAGAAGACTAAGACTCATGAATGACTTTTTGCCCAATACTATGGAAGTCACAAAACAATGGAACCCTATCTTTAGCACTGAAAGGAAGCAAGAAAAACGACCTAGAATTCCATACCCAACAAAATGTTCTTTAAGTCATGGAGGCAAAATAAATATCTGGTCACACAAAAAAATTTTGAGAAAATTCACCTCCCACAGACTTGTATTACAAAACATAATAAAGCAGAATTTAGGGCTGAAGGAAAGGAAAGGGATTATGAAAATACATGAAGCGATGAGGAACACCACAAAGGATAAATTTCATGGTAGAACTTAATCATTTAAAGCAACAAGAGTAAAGACATTTTGCAGCATTTCTAACAAAGGAAGAAGTAAAATGCAACACCAATGACACAAAAAGCCAGAGTGCAAACAAGACAAAGATCTTGTGTGAGATTCATCAATTGCTCAGGAAGCTGCAGAAGTACTAATTTATGGTAATTTTTTATAAACCAACTATATAGTTTAAACTATACAGAAATGAAAAACATATAACTATAATGTCAGTAGAGGAGAGGGGAAAGGAAATAATAAAAATACTTGCTTAATCCAAAGGAAGGAAAAAAGGAATAAGAGAATAACAGACAGCATGAACACAAAACAAGTCAGAAAGTATTAGAGAAACCCCCCAACTATGAATGTAGTTAAATTAAATATTAATAGACTAAATATTTTAATTATAAAAATTTTTCTCAAACTGGTTTTTAAATTTTTTTAATGCTTTTATTTATTTTTGAGAGAGAGAGAGAACATGAGCAGGGGAGGGGCAAAGAGAGAGGGAGACACAGAATCTGAAGCAGGCTCCAGGCTCTGAGCTGTCAGCACAGAGTCTAACGCAAGGCTCAAACTCATGAACTTCAAGATAACGACCTGAGCCGAAGTTCAATATTTAATTGAACGAGTCACCCAGGTCTCCCCATCAGATTGTTATTTAAAAAAAACAAAATCCCACATATGCTCCTTACAAGGGACATATTGTACAATAACATAGATGGGTTGAGGTAAAAATCTGGGGAATAAGAAACCCTAAAAACAGGAAAGGCATGGAGGCCATATTCATATGTGATAAAATATAATCTAAGGTAAAAGTTCTGATGAGAAGTAAAGGGAGGGGGCTCTCGGGTGGCTGACTTGGTTAAGCATCTGACTTCAGCTCAGGTCATGACTCACAGCTCACAAGTTCGAGCCCCATGTCAGGCTCTGTGCTGACAGCTCAGAGCCTGGAGCCTGCTTCCAATTCTGTGTCTCCCTCTCTCTCTGCCCTTCCCCTGCTCGCTCTCTCTAGCTCTCTCTCTCTTTCAAAAATAAATAAATGAGGGGCGCCTGGGTGGCTCTGTCAATTGAGCGTCCGACTTCAGCTCAGATCATGATCTCATGGTTCATCGGTTCGAGCCCCACGTCGGGCTCTGTGCTGACAGCTCAGAGCCTGGAGCCTGCTTCCGATTCTGTCTTCCTCTCTCTCTGCCTCTCCCCTCCACCTCAAAAGTAAATAAACATCTTTAAAAATATTTTAAAAAGAGAAGTAAAGGGAGAGATTTCATAATGATAAATGAGGTTATAACAGGAAGATATAAAAAACTTTAACTTGGATGCAGAGCTTGAAATATAAAAAGAAAAATATACAAATAAAGAAATAGACCAATCTACAGTCATGAGGGGAAATTTTAATCTCAGTAACTTATTAAAAAAAGATTAAAAAATAACCAAGAACAGAAGAGACATATATTGAACACTTTACCCAATGACTACAGAATACATATATTTCTAAGCAGTGTAAATGGGGCGATTGCCCAGACTGACCACATCTAGCCATCAGGCACATTTCAAGCCATATTTAAAAACTGAATTCACACAAGTGTGCTCTCTGCTTGGTATAAGTAAACCAGGGATCATAACAGAAACATATGAATCAAAAAAGAAATCACAATGAAAATTAGACTATTTTTTTCAATTGAAAGATAATTTAAATAAGATGTACTGGCATTTGAGATGCAGAGAACATACTACCTAAAAAAGGTATTTAAGTTTTTAAATGCATATATTACAAAATAGGAAAGAATAAGAATCAATTATCTAAGATTCTTCCTAATAAAACTAGAAAAAAGCCCTGAAAATTAACCCTAAGAAAATAACAGAAAAAAGTAAATAATAAAATTAGTAGTGCAAATCAATGACTTAGAAAACGGATATGCAACAAGAAAAAATAAAAAGTCAAAAGTTGATTTATAAAAAGATTTATAAAATTAATAAAACTCGGAAAGAATGGACAAGAAAAAAGAAATCACAAATTAGAAAGCTTGAAAGGGAAAAGCAGTGCATCACTATGGACCCTACAGACTGTAGGAAGTTAGTAAAAAGACACTATGAACACGTTTATGTCACTAGTTTTGCTGCTTAGATGTAGAGCAATTGCTTAAAATCACTAACCAAAAAAGACAGTCCAAATAGAAAATCCCAAAAGACTTACCTATTAAAGGTCTTAAACACTTAGTTATTTCTCTTTAACAAAATTACTCCATATCCAGATAACTTCACTGGTAACTTCTTCCAAACAATCTTGGCAGAAATGATAGCCATAATACAGAAACTTCTTCAGCGGATATAGACAGCAAAAAACACATTGCTGACCCATTTTCTGAAGCGAGGACAATCCCAATACCATAACTGACCAAGAATCACATCAGAAAGGAAACTGCAGACCAGTATGTCTCATAGACAAGTTGTTAGCAAATCAAATCCAGCAAAGTCTAAAGGATATACCCAGAAGGATTTAATAGCAACATTTAATGTTAACACACCGTGATCAAGAAGTTACGAGAAATGTAAGATGTTTAACAGTTAAGATTCAACTACCTTGATTCACCATATTAGCACACGAGAGAAGAAAAACCATATTATTGTTTTGGTAGGAAAATAAAAGGTGTTTGGCAAAATTTTCCCTAAGTTCAGAAACAAGGTAAAGATGTCTGTCCTCACCATTTCTATTCAACACTATATTCTTCTTCTTCAAACAATCACTAGAAATTATAGGTGAACTTAGGATACAAGGTCAAAATACAGAATCAACTATGTTTTGATATGCAAAGAGCAAATAATTGGAAAATAAAACTTTTTAATTTCCATTTATAATAGCATCAAAAAAAAATCCCCAAAATACTAAAAATGTGTCTTTTTTAATGTGCAGAACTTCCACATTGTAAGCTATACAACATTTCTGAGACAAATTCAAGGAGACTGAAATAAATGGAGAGATAAAGAAAATTTTAGATTAGAAAATTCAGCATAACTGAATGTGATCCTCCCCAAATAAATCTATATTTTAAATATAACCCTTTTAGGGACGCCTCAGTGACTCAATCAGGTAGGCGTCTGACTCTTGATCTCAGCCCAGGTCTTGATCTCAGGGTCGTGAGTTCAAGTCCCACACTGGGCTCCCTGCTGGGCGTGGAACCTACTTTAAAAAAATGATACATACATACATACATAACCCTTTTAAAATTCCAGCAGTCTTCTTTGTGGAAATTGACTGGCTAATTACAAACTTTTATATCTGAAAGGGCAAAGGACTTCGAAGAGACAAAGTTCTGGAAAAGATCAGAGTTGGAGAACCGCCCGCCTTCAAGCCCTCCGGAAGCCACGGCCCTCGGGAGAGTGCGGTGCCTGCGCAGCGCCGCAAGCAGTTCCGTGAGGGAGAGGGAAGGACATGGCACAGAGATAGACCTACATTTCCTTGTACGGCTGAGTTTTGACAAAGGACTAAAGCAATCTCCTGAAGAAATAAAACTTCTCAGCACACGGTTCGGGAACCACTGACGTCCGTACGCTGATGAATGAACCCAGCCTGACCTCACGGCACAGGCAGAAATGAGCTCAAGGTGCATCACAGACCCAAATGTAAAAGTGAAAGCCATAAAACTTCTAGAAGACAGCACAGAGCGCTTTCCCATCCTGGGGACAGGCAAAGTACAAGAAACAATAACCATTAAAAATGGATAGTTAGATATAACCAAAACTTCAATTTTCGAATGAATAGTCCAAGCGCACATTGGGAGGAAGTGTTCACCACGTGCATTGGCAATGAGCGGAAACTCGGAACACGTAAAGACCAGACCGCACCTGCAGCTTGAAACCGCGACACCTGAACGTGGCACCCAGCTGAACGTCTACGTCACGAAAGCACCGATGAAGGGACAACAAGCACACGACAGAATTCTCAGTGTCCTTACTCATTAAGGAGGTGCAAACGCAAACCACAACCAGCTCCCCGTCAGAATGGCTAAAACGAAAAAGACGGACAATACCAAACATCCGTGAGGCTGGAGAGCGAGGATCGGCAGGAGAGCAGGCTGGTACGGTCCCTCTGGAAGCGGCAGACCACATCTTGTACAAACAGACAGACAGCGACCCTGTGGCCTGGAAGACGCTCCGTGGTGCTCACCGAACAGTGACAGCATCCACCAAAGGATGCCTCCACAGGTGTTCACGGTCGCTCCACTCACCAGGGCGGCAAGTTAGACATCTCCTTGATGCCCAGCAACGGGAGCGTGGGTCACAGATTAATACACGAGGACAAGAAATACTACTGAGCAACAAAAGGAATGAATTACCAACAAACACAACCACACAGATAGATATCAGACACATGACCTCAAGTGAGAGCAGCCAAACACAGAAAGCACATGCCGTACGCTGCTATTTAAGTAAAGTTGCAGAACATCGTGAACTGTCCTATAGAGAAAACAAACCCAAACACTAGTACCTGGGGGCGATGGTATTGAATGGAGGGAAATGAAAGAATTCTCTGCGGTGGAGAGAGGACTCTGACTCTTGATATAGGCTTGTATGATGCAGAATATGCATTTGTCAAAAATTACTAAGTGGTGCACTCAAAAATTATGCATTTAATTCAAAACAAAACTAGACACATGTAAATATTCAACTCCACTTGGTTATATACACGCCAAGATGTCTAAGGACCCAGCGTGCACCCGTCAACCTCTTCCAAAACACATGAGAATTTACAATAAACCAAGAGGTGGGATTGAGAGATGAATACACATGTGACAGAGAAAATAGAGAAAAAGACGCTACGAGTGAGCGTTCACTGTACAACTCTTTCTATTTTTTATGCTTGAACGGCTTTACAATAAAACATTAGGAATATAAACAAAAGTTCATATTAAGAAAATAAAGGAAGAAAATCATGTAGTCGTGCCAACAGATGCAGAAAGATAAAATTCAATAATAGTTCATGTTTGAAATGCCTAGCAAACTAGGAATACAAAGAAAGCACTTCATTAATTAAAGAGCATCGTATACACACACACACACACACACACACACACAAAAACACACATACATACACACTACAGCAGCTAACATCAGCCTTAATGGTGAAATATTGAACAGTTTCCCCCTGAGGTCAGGAACAGACAAGAATGTGCTCTCACTGTTCCATTAAAAATTGCACTATGGGCCCTCTCCAGAACAATAAAAGAAAGCACAAATTTAAATAAAAAATACATATATAAATGTAAAGTCAGAAAGTAGCAAAATTGACATCGTTCATGTATGTTTATGTACATAAAAATGTACAACAGTCTACAATATTAGAGTTAAATTTGCAAGACCACTAGATACAAGGCCAACATAGAAATTCAATTAGAATAGTTCTATATGCTACCAACAAAGTCATTGGAAAATAAAATTTAAAAAATACCAAAATTACCAAAATATATGGGATATGTGCAAAACCTATTCATTTAGAACAAAACACTGCTGAAGGCATTAAAGATGACCGAAATAAACAGAAGAATATAACCCAGTTACAGAACGGAGAATGAAAAAAAAGGTAAGATGTTAATTTTTCTCTATAGATTGAATGGAATTTCTACAAAATGAATTCTTTTGCAGAAACTGACAAACCGGTTCTATAATTTATGTGGAAATGCAAAGCATCTGGAAAATCTTAAAGAAAATGAACAAAGTTGGAGGCCTTGAGCTACCTGATCGGGAGACTTCCTACAAAGCTACAATTGTTAATCAGGGCGGTAGTAGCAGGGAGATGGGTATATAGTCCGGTGGAACACCAGAGAGAATGCGGGAAGGGGGGCTGTTCATAGTGCTCCCTTACGGTCCAGTTAGCACTGTCAGCTCTGCAGTGATGGCACCGTCTCCTCCCTGGTGGCCGCCTGTGCCTTCTCCTGCGGCTCCCGGTCAGCCCTGGCCCTGGCCCTCGGCGGGTTGACAGTCGACTGACCTATGAATTGAGTAATAAATTAATAAACATTAGCAATGTCTTTGCTGGGCACCCAACGATTCCAAAAGAGAAACTCAGGGTCCCGTCAAGACTGGTAAGCACGCTTCTCGGGGGGCTGATGACACGCAAATTTTCAGGGGTCACGAAACAGGCAGTTCGGTACACGTCCACGGACTCATTGTAAAGACACGAGGCTGACGTATCCGCCTCGGGTCAGGCGTCCGGGAGACGGTGGAGACAGCGAGGAGGGCGGCCCACACCTGGGGACCGAGTCTGTCGGCCTCCCAGCGTCCCTTGGGGGCCATCTGCCTCCCTCTCCAAGCTCAACAACACAGCTCACGTGGCGCGAGGCCGTGGTCTCAGCCTTTCTGCCACGAGCGGCTCCTGACGGGCCTGGGGTGGGTTCAGCTTTCTTAGGGCTTGAAACTCCTACATTCTGGGCTCTTCTTCAAGAAGCAGCGTTGAGAATTCCGAGCGGGATGTGAGGGTCTGGCTGGGAAGGGCCTGCGAGCGGGCGTCCTGAAGCTGGAACCGTGCACCCTCCTGCCGGTGGGCCCCGGGCCCCTCCCTCACTGCTCCGGCACACGGGTGCCCGCACGCACCCAGCCAGGGCTGGCCGCCCTGCCTCCACGGCAGAGCCACGGTCAGACTCCGGCGTCCGGCACGCCCACGCCCTTCTCGAAGCCCGAGGAGCACACAGGCGCCAGGTTCTAACGTCTCCCGGACGCCTGGCCCGTTGAGCCCAGCGGGTCCGCGGCCCCACCCTGCCCGCACCGGGGGCCTGGCAAGCTGGGTCAGGGCTCCTCTACGGTGCGGCAGAAGGTGGTTCGGATGAGGGAAACGGGAAGGGTGGGAAGCGCTGACCCGTTTTCCTCAAGTCCTTCCATGCGCCACCCCGGGCCGAGGGCCGGCCTCCTATGCGCCTCCGGGAGATGCCTGGCCACCCTGGGCCCCGCGGCTGCCAGGCTCCACGGGGTTGGTGCGGCGAGTGCCGAGATCCCCTCACTGGATGCACCCCCAGGTGAGGACGCCACATCCTACATCCCGCCGAGAAAATGGCCTCGGCTTTGCTCCGAGAGACGTGTCCGCGGCCGGAGGGACAGAGGACGCAGAGGTCACAGAGGAGCCAGGGACCCCGCAGCTGACGCACTTCCCGCAGGGAGCCCACGGGTCCCTGGCTGCACTGGTCAGCCCCGAACGCAGAGGCACCGCCTGGGCCGTGGGGGTGCAGGCTTGGTCCCCAGGTTCTCAGGGACCCCAACCCGCGAGTGACCAGTGGCCCCAGCAGACAGGGGCGAAGGCCCAAATCTAGTGAAGCCATGTTTTGCTCTCGGTGCCAGCGTCTCTTCATGAGGGTGTCTCTTCATGACACGCTCTCTAAGGGGCAGGCTCCACGAGGTGGGGGTGTGGGGCCCTTGGGGGACCCGCGTCACTTTCAGGGGCCACCTGGGTCTCCTCAAGGGTGATTCAATGCAGGCACCTAAACCGCCCTGGAGGTGTTTGGGGAAAATCACCACCCCCACAACTGTGGAGATTCAGGGGCTGCAAACACGGCCCGCTTGTCACCTGCAGAACCGGAGGGGACACGGGTCTCCAGCGCTCGGGGCGACCCCCGGAAGCCACGCCACTCAGAGCCTCGGGCGCAGCACCGAGCGGCGGCTCCGAGGAGGAACGTCACCTCTCTGCTTGCAGCCGGGGTGATGGAGCAGAAAGGCGGCTGCTGGGTTATTCATGAGGCACGAGCCGCCCCACAGGGCCGTCCAAGACAATGCGGTCACCGGGCGGGCTCCCCGGGGCGCAGGCCAGGCCTGGAGACGGGCCGCTGCTGCCGGCCGCCGGCTCTCCCCTCACACGCACTGACCCGTCACGCTGCCAAGGTCCAGGGAGAAAGGAAAACGCTTGGCACTCCCTTCACAGTGCAGGGCCGGCACCCTAGGCCGCCGGCCCTGCGGCACCCCCGCCCTGACCCTGAACAGCAGCTCTGGGCCCCGGAGTGCAGCCAGAGCGCGTTCAGGTGAGACATGGTACCTGGGCCCTTCCACTGAGGCAGCCTTGCCTTGTCACCCTGAGCACCGTGACACGCCCTCGCGCACCCTTGGTGATCACATGCCCCACGGCCACCCTCCACAGCCCTGCTGCCAGCTTGGGGACGCGGGAAAATCCTCTTCCCGCAGACCCTGCTTCCGTCCGGAGGCAGAGGCCCTCTCCTCTTCCGACTGGGCACCTGGCTGATGCCTGGAGACCACGGGGAGTCGCCGCCCAAGGCTGGCCCCCCCGCAGGCCTCCCGGCCTCGATGCCCTCCACCTGCCTGCCCGTCCGGCCCCAGCTTCCCCCCTCGGCTAGGGGCTGAGCTGTGCCCACGGGCAGACACAGGCGGGGCTCAGGGATGCCCCTGACCCAGGCTGTGCGGCCAACCATGCCCCGGGGGCAGCCGATGGGACGCACAGCCGTGGGGCGACACAGTGTGACGGCCATGGCATCGCGGTGTCCTGAGCGCCCCCAACATTCTCGATGAGGAAAGTAGTTTACTTAACTGAATTGCTCATTTCTAGTTCTGCACCTAGACTTGCACATACAGCACACACGCAGGCGGACACGCACGCACGCACGCAGGGACTCTGAGGCGGGAGGGCCCGCAGGTTTGCCATGACATTCTATTTCTGGAAGCCCACATCGCTTCCTATTTGACATTCTCGTAATCTTAGTCATTTGTATGCAGTGCTGAAGGAAAACAGAGTGTTTGGGCTGTGAAATGTCACAGCCAAGAGCCTGCCGCACCAGAGCTTGTCATGAGAGGCCCAGGAAGCATCCAGAATTTAAAAGAGGCATTGCTAATCACGTCTGACAGTGAGTGTAACCTCCCCGTGGAGCGCCCAGGGTGACCCCCCAGGAAAAGCTGTGCAAAACCACGTCCTCTGGTGGGCTGCCACCCACGGCTCCCTCCTGCTCTGCAGAGAGGCACAAAATCAAGGAAACTCCTTTGCGAATGGTCCAAAACCGAGCCAACAGTGAGGCGACATATCAGGGCGGACGGCGCGGGTCCCAGGGTGTGCTCCTGCAGGGTTCGTGGAGCCGCGAGCAGGGCCCGCACCCAGAGACCTGTCTCCCAGCCTTCGCGGCCGGTGTGACGGGCGGGGCGATTACCCGCCTACGCCAGCCTCCGTCCCTGTCACCGCTGCGCCCCCGGAGCCCCCTGCTCCCCCCCTTGGTTTCATCAGGGGTTAAGAGACGGCGATCAATGTTCGAAGGAGTCGGGGCGCGCCGTGACGGCCCGGGCTGGTCACGCGGGCCGAGACGCCGCGGGCGCAAGCCCCAGAGTCGCCGTGCGCGCCGGTTTGCTTAGAACGCCTGGACGTTAGCCTGAGTTAGTCTCTAAGATCCCTGATGACTGACCCTGGGAGGAGAGGGCGCCTCTGACCCGACGCCTTAGAGAGAGTCGGTGTTCCCTGCGTCCCCCCGGAGCTCACGGGCTCGGTTTGACTAAGTCAGGATTCAGACAAATGGGAAAGCGCGTCAGGCGAGCCTGGTCTCCGCGGACGCATGAAGACGGGTGGCCAGGCCGGTCCTTCGCAGGCAGAGGCCGTGGAGGACCGTGAGTCACAGACCGCGACGGGAAGGCCTGGAGAGAGCGCTCACGCTCCCGTCCCCACCGCGGGGCGGCCCGGCGGCCACGTCTGTCGGCTCGGGTGATCCGTGCCGGCTGTGCGTCCGTCCCCTTCACCGACGCCGCTAATTTCTTGTCGTAATTTCCCACAGCGTGTCCTCCCTTTCGATTTAACCTCTGAAACCTCGCAGCGGAGGCCCGTCCTCTGCTCCCGAGATGGGAGCTCCTGTTTCCACCGCTCTTCTTGATCATTAATCCCGAGCCTTATCACCTCACGGACCTTCCCAAAGAGCAACTTTCCTTGTCATTAGTTCTCTGTGTCGTGTGATTGATTCCTGATTTTGCCTTTATTCTTTCTTCCTTCTACTTCCAGTTGTTCACCTTTCCTTTTCTGATTCTTCAGGGGGAGGTTGGGCATACTTTTGCATCCTTTCTTTTTTCCTAATATACGTATTTACGGTTATAAATTTCCATCTAAGCAATGCTTTCTTGCAGACCATGAACTGCCCATCATCACTCATACAAAATATTTTTAACTCCCCTTGAGATTTCTTCATTGAGATGATGGTTATTTAGAAACGCATCACTTAATTCTAAATATTTGGTGATTTTCTGGTGCCTACTTGTTCATGATTCCTAATTGAAGTGTTCCGTGGTCAGAGGACACGCACTGTGTGATTTCAGCCCATTTACCTGTGCCGGGGCCTGCCGCCAGCTGTCCCTACCCCCCCTCCGAGGAGCGCACCTGTGGACGGGGAAGGGCTCCGTCTGTCCCGTCAGCTCCGGGAGCGCCGAGCGCACCCACCACCGGCCACACCACACCTGCCCTCCGGCCTTGCCGACCCCGCCACAGCGAAAATGCTGGACCTTCACCTACAATTCAGTATTTGTCTAGTCTCGTCTTTTGTCTCCAGAAGTTCACG
This sequence comes from Suricata suricatta, assembly GCF_006229205.1. Lineage (NCBI taxonomy): Eukaryota > Metazoa > Chordata > Mammalia > Carnivora > Herpestidae > Suricata > Suricata suricatta. Next base: position 146,949,813 of record NC_043705.1, read on the forward strand.
GCTTATGCCGCTATTTACTCGATTTAGTTAAATTCAGTCATTACTTATTCAAATACTTCTGTCCTTCCTCTCTTCCTGGTAGTCTAATTGCGCACGGGCTAGGCTTCTTGCCGTCAATCCACAGGTGAGCCAGGCGCTGCTCTTTTATGAGTCTTGGTTTTCTTCTTTCTTCGTCAGTCTGGGTACTTTCTGTTCATCAGGCTTCAAGTTCACTTTTCTTCTGCAGTTTCCATGCTTGAGATTCACTGGGATTCTTACGTTCCTAGACTGTGTCTCCACCGGCTCTGGGAGCCCCTGTCCCGCAGACACTCCCCCGCTGCGCCCCTCGGAGCCGAGCTAGAGGAGCTTGGACCAACTGCGTCTCTCCTTCTGGTCTCACAATGAAACTTACCGACCCTGTATTTCCCTTTTTCATCTTTCTGCTCGGGGCCTACGTGGGGCCTGTTTTACAATTTACTAGTTCTCTCTTCTGCTGTGTTAAATTTTATATTAAACCCATCTATTCCGTTTTTTAATGACATCATTTCTGAAAGTTCTACTTACTTCTTGTACAAATTAGCTATGCCATTTAAAAAATTTTCCTGACCGCAGCAAATATTTCCAGCCCTGTTCTTTACTTGTAATTTTGTAACCCACAGTCGATGATTCCGATTTCTGAATCCGTTCGGCCCCTCTCCTGTGGAGTTTGGTGAGCAGAGAGGTGGGTCTCGAGGTTGCTGAGACTGTGTGGCCGTGGGGGCGAGGGAGGACTTTTTTCTTGGTCCGTTCAGAACTCCATCAAAAAGAAGGGAGAGTCCTATTTCTGTGGTCTAAAAGGACACTACCAGTGGTTATTAACATTTATGTTGCACTTTTAAAGGTCTACAGCCACTTAAAATCCTTACTTTCCACAAAATCTCCCTGCGAGTTAGAGTTCGATTCTACTCTCCTTCCTGGACAAAGACACGGAGACTTGGGTGAGATTCCTGCGGGGGACCGGGACGAGCGGGGTCCGCCTGCTGCTCGGACTGCGCACGCGCACGCGGTGCGGGCTGGCTGCAGTGCGGGGCAGTGGTCCAGAGCGACGGGCGAACCGCAGGGGGCGGAGAGGGCAGGACGCTCAGACCCGGATGTGACACGGGAAAGTGGTCGGCAATGGGGGAGAGCTGAGCCGGCGGCCACCCGGGGACGGAGCCAGACGGGCTGAGTCCGAGGGCAGGTGTGGCCGCGCCCTCCTCACCCCCCCACCCCCGGTGTTCAGGCGGCGCTGCCTTCTACCCTTGACCTTGGATCACAGCGACACAGAAATACATCTTAGATCAACAAAATCCTGTTTTCTGATCTCAATTATTTTTTTGTTTCTAGTGTGAGGACTTCATTTTATTGCCTACTTCAATGTGAAACGAGTGGAAATAGATGTTTCGTGTGGGCATTTATAAAATATTTGCCAAATCCCAAACCTTCCTCTGAAAAATAAACCTCCGGGTCTTTCCCACCACATCTCCCCTCGACCCACGACAACGCCGGCGGCCTTCACGGCTGGCCGCACACGACGCCCTCTCGGCCGCTGGGGCCCCGATGCCCCAGAGTCCCCGTCCCCCTGAGCAGACAGGAGCTCAGCGCCTGCTGCCTGAGCCGCCCACCGATCACACGGTGACGCTTCCCGGACCCTCGGTGACCGTCGCCTGCTGGACCGTTAGCCCCCGGAGGGCGAGTGCACCTTCCTCTTTAGATGCCCCGCGCGATTTCCACGGTCGGTCGCTCCCTCAGGAGAGAGCAGACTGCAGACCCCAGCGAGCTCCCGCTGAGCGCGGAGAGGGGACGCCCGCGACGGCCCGCGACGGCTCCGCCTGCGTCATCCCAGCAAACCCTCCCCGACGACGCGGAAAGAAGCAGGCGTGGTTAGGCTCGGAACTCGCCCCGCGCGGTCCTTCAGGTCCCGGAGAGCTGGGACTTTAACCCTGGTCCCTGGTGCGGACGGAGCGCTGGAAGACAGCTAGGTTCCGGGAGGGCGAGGCCGCGGAAATCCCCGAGTTTCTCGGTGGCAGTCACGGTTCTCACCAGCCAGGGCGACCAGCCACTCCTTCCAGGATCTGCGCTTCCCCTTCCGGAGACAGCAAAGCCGTGGGTAACCACACTCCGTCCGCCCCTCGGGGCGCAGGCACACCTCGTGAGCAGTCCGGGCCTGGAATCAGCCCGGCGGGAGTGTTTACACCACAGCAATGGGCAAAAGCGACACATCGCCCTTCTTCCCCCGAAGTCCAGCCGCTGGAGACTTACAGGCTCGCTCCCGGAGGAGACTGAGAAAAAGTCGGTGCTCGCTCAGCTGCTCTCCCTCGTAAACGGGGGGGGGAAGGTAACCGGAGGGAACATACTAGATCAGAGCTGATACACGGATGGGGTGCCTCGGTGGCATAGGCGGTTAAGCGTCTGACTCTTGATCCTAGCTCAGGTCTCGATCTCAGGGTTGTGAGTTCAAGCCCCACATTGCACTCTGCACTGGGTGTGAAGCTTCCTTTACAAAGAAAAAGGCTGAAGGGGCACCTGGGTGACTTAGTTGGCTGAGCATCTGGCATCAGCTCAGGTCATGATCTCACGGTTCGTGGGTTCGAGCCCCTGCGTCGGGCTCTGTGCTGACAGCTCGGAGCCTGGAGCCTGACAGACTCTGTGTCTCCTTCTCCCTCTGCCCCGCCCCTGCCCTCTCCCTCAAAAATAACCATTAAAACAATTTCAAGGTGATAGAGAGTAAGAGGAGCGAGGCCGCTGACAGTGGGGTCAGAACTCACAGTGGCGGTAACACGCCCTCGTTGGGCGGGCCCCCGTCACTCACCCGAACCGCGCCCGGGACTCGGGGCGGCCCCGTGGACGCGCGAGACTGGCCGACGCCGCAGCCTGGCGAGCTCAAGCTGAAAGAGCGAGCGGGGCTCTCGGCCGCCCTCCGCCTCTGCGGGCAGCACCGGCTCCACGCAACAGAACTGTCCTCCCGCTCAGCCCGCGAGGCGCCGGGAGCGGGGGCTGGGCCTGGCACCTGAAGCATGAAATCAGGAAAATCTTTCAGCTCAGGCCCGTGACGTTCTTGGTCAGCGCTAAAGAGGAATCCAAAGCCTCTCTATCTTTTCTCGCCACACGGCCCACGCTTGGGCAATTCATTGAATAACATGGCGAGGAAATGCCGCGGCCTCTATCTCTGGGCACCGAACGCAGAGCTCTCTCTTGGCACTAGGACAGGCTGCTCTGGGCCAAATCTCGGCCAGGCCGGGGCGGGGGGAGCCCCAAAGTGCTGCGGGAGAGGCGGGATGCAGCCCCCGTGTGCCCATCTGTTCTCTGTGTCTCGGGGATCAGAGAGGCCTGTTTCCCCCGGGAAGTCTGACTGTCACCACCTGGGTCATCCCACTGGTCCCACGGAGGACACGTTCGGGTGGGATTAAATCAGATCCTGTTTCCAAATTAGGGGAGAACGTGCTTTGTTCTCTTAACAGTCGGGCAGCAGAGGTGTTGTTCAGAAGAGAGCCCCCAGGACGGCGCGGGTCCCCCCCTCACAAACAATTCCCGTGAACCCTCGCCTCTCCCGAGCGAGCACTGTCACGTTAACTCCGGGTTCGAGAATATGGAAACGTATGTCATGAACGTTTCAACAGCCGCCTGGTCAGGACGTCGTCATCTCTCAGCAGACTCCCCCGTCGTGCCCAGGACCTCCGCCCTTACAGGGAAGCCCCCGGGGCGGACTGGGAGCACGGACGGCAGGCTGGGGAGGGGGCGCCTGCGGGGGAGCCACACACATCCGTGAGGAGACGCGTCCGGCATTATTTACGGTCCGCGCCTCTTTTCCTTTAATAACGGCGTTAACAGGGGGCTCGAACCTCCCTCATCCCCCTCCCGCTCCCTCTCACGTGCTCTGCGCCCGCGGTGAGCTCTCCTCCGGCTGTTAGACGTCACTTGAGAAAATACAGTGTCCAGGTAGGACCTACATTCTTACCTGGTGAACCTTCCAGGTGACTCTGTGCACGGCGTCAAAGCCATCTTTGTTCTGAGATGGACAGAGGCAGATGAAGATTTCCATAGGCTGTCCCCTTCCCCGCCCAGCTGTCCCCTTCTCCTCTCAGCTGTCCCCTTCCCCGCCCAGCTGTCCCCTTCTCCTCTCAGCTGTCCCCTTCCCCGCTCAGTTGTCCTCTTCCCCGCTCAGCTGTCCCCTTCCCCCTCAGTTGTCCCCTTCCCCGCCCAGCTGTCCCCTTCTCCTCTCAGCTGTCCCCTTCCCCGCTCAGCTGTCCCCTTCCCCGCTCAGCGCACCTGTCCCTGGGGAGCCTGCGTGTTCTCAGCCTCCACCCAAGCGACTCTGCCTGCCTGGGGGGAAGGCACCTGGTGGGGGGCCAGCTCATCACCTTCTCAGGCGGAGGGTGTCTGATGGCCAAAGTCTCCACAGGACTCAACCCTTAACCTTAAACCTGAAGGCCAAGGGAGGGCCCCGGGCACAGAGTTTCCCCCACGTGGAAGGGGGTGGGGGGCCATGCATCACCTCGGACGTGCAGAGGTCACCCCAGGACCCCTCGGTGAGGGAGATCGGCCCGAGCGTGTGTCACTTCCTGCCTCCGTGCGGATTGGGGCGGCTCCTAGGACACAGACACACGCCTCCGGCACGCCCTGAGGTCTGCTCGTGGCGTGCGCGCCCACGCAATCACCTGCCGGGGCCTCGGGAGGGACCAGCACTCACGTCCCGGGTGTGCGGCCAGAGCCCCGAGCGGCTTTCCCTTCCTCCTGCAAAGTCTTTTCTGACTGTTCACTCGTGCTCTCACGGACCACTCTGGCAAAAATAATTAAAAATTTAAACACAACGTGCTCTTTCAGGTTAGATGGAGAAGCAAAAAGGGGAGGGAGGGAAACACTCTGGAAAAAACTGGCAAAACCAGAACAAACAGGAGCTCAGTGAGCAACAACCCAAGGCTGGTCCCTTGGGTGTGACAAGTCTGTAGGGGACATGGGGGGCAGGGGAGGGGGTGAGAACTCTGTTCTGAGAATTTTCTGTGCATCTAAAATTATTCCAAAATAAAAAATTTACTTTAAACAAAAAGGTGGCCTGAAAGGTAAGTGGAATTACTTCATTGCCTATCTCGGTGACTGATTGCAATGTCCATATGGTTCCCCCCAAAGCTACGGCTGCCTGAAGTCTGCCGGCTGCACGAGGCGTTGTATGAATTCCTTTAACACATCAGTTATAATAGAGAGCAGCTCGCGAATAAATTCATACAAAACCAACCTCTCACCAACTGGCTACGCGAACACAGGCACCTAATCACCACCGTTTGCTAATTGAAAATACAACATTACACACACACACACACACACACACACAGAAAAATCCAACAAGTGAAAACTAGGAAATGGTACTCGGGAAATTTGCTAAGTATACTGACACAGATGAAGGAAGTTACTAACATCTTCCAGAATGTTCCTCCTTGAAAACCCAGCCTATGTTGGCTAGATCCTTAGGACACCTGCTCATCTGTGAGGACAAGACCCAACGACAGGTGACGGGGCATAATTCCCCAGGCCGGCAGATTGGAAGCAGCTGAGCACGGAGGGACAGGCGGGGACAGGATGTACGGGGACAGGATGTGCAGGGACAGGATGTGCGGGGACAGGATGTGCGGGGACAGGATGTGGGGTGGGGACAGGATGTGCGGGGACAGGACGTGGGGTGGGGACAGGATGTGCGGGGACAGGATGTGGGGTGGGGACAGGACAGGAGGCCTGGCGTCTTCACACCGCCACAGCTGAAGCGCAGAATGTAGACTCGAACCCAGGCTGTTCTGTTCAGAAGTCAGTTCACTCCACCCGTCTGCCCGTCACCATATGTTCTGGAAGGTCTTGGCAGTTCACAAGACAAACCCCCATTTCCACATCACAGCACAGGGAGGGAGTGGAGGTGGGGTTGGGCCCGAGGTCGGTGACCTACCAGCTTCTAGCTTCTAGAAGGTATGTACAAGGGCCCAGCTCCTGTTTGGGGTAAGTGGTGTCTTTGGCTGAGACACCTAATTGCAGGTACGCCTCCCAAAGCGCTGCGACAGGCACCGAGGAGGATTCGGTGCATCTGTGGAGCAGTCAAGCCGTAAGGAAGTAAACTGCCAGCGTCCGTGGGGAGATTCCGGCTCTTTGACAGGGGATGTCATCTATTCAACTCAAATCTTTCCTTCTTACAGGTAAATAAACAAAATCAGAGCTTATAATGAAAAGAAAATCGCCGGCAGAGAGGGGAATTGGACGATCTATAAGTTAGACTGTGATTTATATTTCACGGACACAAGCTACCCCTCAGCTGAATGCCTTTTAAATCAATGTCGTGACGCGCAAAATGGCATAGTCTCAATATCGTCTCCAGCTTCATGAATCAAAGGGGCAGGACGGGGTCAGGTGGCGACCACCCTCGTCGGCCGTTCAAATCATAAATTACGTTCTCGGATGCCTCCTGTTGTGGGTCGAGGGTGGCATCTTCTGGCACGGGAAGCCACGGAGGCTGGTGAGCAGGTGGGCCCTCCTGTCACCGGGGCCACCACGCTTGTTCTCAGGGGACACCCACAGCCCCAACACGCCTTCTGCCTGGCCGGAGACGTCAACGGAAGGCTGTGGCAGGAAATGGGTTTCCATCATGCTGTTAAGAATGGTAAAGGCAAATTTGTTCCTATACACTCTGGAAATGTTGGCTTGGAGATGCTGGCCACGCTGCCCACGTGCTGTGTCCGTCGAGTCCAAAAGTCTACGTCACTGGTCTTGGGCCGCAGCTCCGCACCGTTGGCCAAGTCACTCAACCTGTCCACACCACACGTTCCTCATCCTTAAAGAGGGGTGGGATTTGTGTGAGAATAAAACGGGGTAAAAGTCGACACAGGCGCTCAGGACGGAGGTCGTCACCCTCAGCTCGATGATAACGTACACCCGTGTGCATGGCGGGGGGCGGGGCGAGACTCCCATGATCCCACACAGATCCATGCAGCTCAAGAATCATGTGCACCTGAACCGATGGAGGCGGGGAAGGGGCAGAGACAGACAGAGAGAAAGAGGGGGGAGAGAGAGAGAGAGAGAAGGGACTTGTTCAATGAGAGTCTTTTATTGTTTTCCTCGAACATAAACCGAATGTTTAGAAATATTGTGGTTCAATATTTTGCATCTATGAAGATGATCATAAGGCTTTCCCTTTATTTGGTCAAGATGGTGAGTTAGATTGATTAATTTGATGCAATAAACCCTCCTTTGGTTACAACACATTGTCATTTCTATATTTTGCTGTGTTGGATTTGCAATAATTGTTCAGAATTTGGGACCTATGTCCATGAGTGAAATTGGTTTCGGATTCTCACTTCTGACAATGTTCTTAGTAATTTGGTACCAAAGCGGCACTGTCTTCATAGTGCCATTTAGGAAGTGCGCCCACATCCTCGGGTCTCTGAAGGCACTTACGTAGGATCAGCATCCTTTATTTATTGGGTATTTGGAAGAAATCACTAAAGGCAGTTGGCCTTACATTTTCATCATGTAAAATATTAAGTTCTGTGTTTTATTTTATTAACTGATATAGAACTATTCACATTTCCTATTTGTCCTCATGTAAGTTCTAACAGATTGTGTTTTTCAGGGTATTTTTCCATTTCATCTCTACTTTATTGACATAAAATTGTCGATAATATCTTACTGTCTTTTTAATGACCAAGAATCTTTTGCAATGTCCCCTTTTTCATTCTTAATCATGGTATTTCAATCTATTTTGTTTTGTTTTATTTTGTTTTTAATGGCTGTGTTAGTGTTAGCAGTCTCATTAATATGTGTAAAGAGGTATTTTCAGGTTTGCTAAGTTTTCCTATTGTGTAAATATTTTTAAATTTCATTGATTTTTCCTTTGATCTTCATTATATCCTTTCCTATGCTCTCTGTGGATTAATTACCTTATTCTTTTTCTGGTTTCTTGAGATGGAAGGTTATATTGTTGAATATCTACTCTTCTTTTTTTTCTAAGATACTCATTTGGAGCTAGGAATCTCTTAGCTGTACTCCACAGGGGTTTTAATATCTTATGTGTATTGTCATTTTGTTTAAAATGCTTTCTAATATTTTACTTTGTTGTTAACTTCATTATTCATTATATTACTTTATTATTAAATAGTAATGAAATATTTAGAAGTATGTGGCTTTATTTCCACATATTAGGGAACTTTTAATTATCTGAGTTTTTATTTCTACTGTAATTCCAGATGGTCAGAAAATAAACTCTGATATATTTTCAATTATTTTAATAGGGTCTGTCTCAATAAATGTTTCTTTTGGACTAAAAAGAATGTGTGCTCTGCAGTGGCTAAGGGCAGTGTTCTGCATAAGTCAGTTGGGTGAACTTAGTCCGTTGTGCGGTTGAGATCTTCTCTATTTTTGGTGAGTTTTTGTCTCTCTGTTCTGTTACTGAGAAGCTTGTTAAAATCTCAGAAATGATTTTGATTTGCCTCTTTTCCTTTTAGTCCTTTCATCTTCAGCTTTCTCTATTTTGATATTCTATTATTAGGTACGTACAAGTTTAAGATTGTTGTGTCTTCGTATGGAGTTGACCTTTTTACCATTGTGAAAGACTCCTTTTCATAGCTATAATACTTAAAGTCTATCAATTTAGCTACAACAGCTTTTTCATGAAGTGCTTGCAAGGTGTATCTGCAAGTGCGCATGCGCCCTGACAAGCACGAGATAAAGTGACATGGCTGGTTTTGAAACCCGCTGCCAGGACTCAAGATGGTGGGTGCCACCTCCGTCAGCTCGCGCTCAGGCCCTGAGAGGAGTCGTGTGACAGGACTCACAGCCAGGCCGGCCCCACCTGCTCTGCTGTGGCTGATCGGAATCAGGAACAGTGGCCTGGTCATGGGGATAGTGGCTTTGGGGAAAGCCTGGGGCGTGGGAACCACAGGCTGATATCTAACATGTGGTGACTTCTTTCCGATTTGTCCGGGAACATCGGGGTTCCTGAGACACGGGACGCTCAGGGCTGGGCCCAGGCGCTGCAGGAAAACCAACTGAGTTGGCCGTCCTACCCCTCAGCCCTGCTTGGATGGTCTCGCCCTCCCCGTCAGGCCGCACCGGCTTCCTGCAGTCATGGCCCCTGGCCCACCTGGAGCAGGATTTCTCTGGTAGATGCACGTACTCTGTTTGCCTGTTCACAGCCCGTCTACACTGAGGGGGGAGTGGTGGTGTTTCTGTTCTGGAAGAGCTGAGCCAGGAGGCGGCCCTGGGAGTCCCCGCCTCGGAGTTCCCCTGGAGCCCCGCTGGAGGGAACAGAACTGTCCGTGGGGCGGGCTGGGGGCAGGGGCCGCAGGTGCACCCCTGGAGCGGGCGCTGGAAGGCACTGTTGGACGAAGACATTCCGTTTGCTGTGCACACTCCTCCTGGGACTGTGGCCCCAGCCCCCAGCATCGCTTCGTCAGGCTCCGTGGGAGCCCCCGGTGGGAGCAGCACGCAGGAACCTGGGCGTCCCTGCTGCAGACCCCACCTGCCTCTGGGAGCCCTTGAACTTTCAACGAGGAAGCATCAAAAAAGCTCACCCACATGGGGGCGCCTGGGTGGCTCAGTCAGTTGAGCGTCCGGCTTCGGCTCAGGTCATGATCTCACGGTTTGTGGGTTCGAGCCCCGTGTCAGGCTCTGTGCTAACTGCTAGCTCAGAGCCTGGAGCCTGCTTCAGATTCTGTGGTTCCCTCTCTCTCTGACCCTCCCCTGCTCTCACTCTCTCTCTATCTCTCAAAAATAAAAAAATTTTTAAAAGACACACACAAAAGAAAGCTCACGCACACGTTGTTAAGTCTTCCTTGGCCCTCCTGCCGCCTTCTCCTGTCGCCTAAAAACTCCCAGGAGGCCAAGGGGCAGAAACCATGGCCTCTGAGCATCTGGAGCCACAGGGACTCTTAGGGGCGGACAGCCCTGCCAGCGCCACCCTGGCCACCTCAAGGCTCCGGCTCCGGGGCTTGGGCCCAGCGGCTGAAGAGACGGCCCCCCTCCCTCTATGCCGGTCTCGCAACGGCTGCGGCACCGCGGCCCAAGGAGGGCCTCCGGGCCCCGAGGGCCCCGCAGCGCAGGGACTCAGCATGCGTGCCCCTCCCCTTGTGCCCGGAGCAGGACGGCGCCCACAGAGCCCGGGGAGCAAGCCCCTTACTCCTGCTCTTCCCTACGTCCCCCAGACCCCTCTGGCGCCGGCAGCCCCCCAGCCTCCCTGGCACCCCTGCCCGCCCCCCGCATTGGCCCTCTTGCTGCCCCTGCCCCTGCACTGCCCACCTCATCCCCCCCAACGGCCCCCCTCACCGCCCCTCCCCCTGCACTGCCCCCCCCACGGCCCCTCCTCCCCACTGCCCAGCTCCTCCCCTAAAGCGCCTGCAGGAGGGCAGGAGTTTTGGCTGCTGGGGGCAGTGGTGCTGGGTCCACGGAGGGATCACTGATCATTTCACTGCAAGACGAGAGGATTCAAGAAGAGGTCACTGTGTCCTCTCAAAATTTTTACGTCGGCTCTCTAACCTCCAGCACCTGCAAATGGGGCTGGATTCGGAGGCAGCCATTAAAGACGTGATTAAGGGGGCGACCTGTGGGGGACACTGCAGGGGGGGCGACCTGTGGGGGCACGTGGGGCCCACAGCAGGCCGGGCAGGGGGAGACTTGAGGTCACTGAGGCCGCTTGCGGGGCTCCATGGGGCCGCACGGTCACCCACCGCCTTCCTGACCCCTGCTCTGCAAGCCCCGGGGCCGCCCAGACGCGGGGGCCAGGCCGGGGTGCAGGCGTGCAGGGGCCGCTCTCCCCGGAGGGAGCACCCGCCTGGCCCGGCCGCGCCCTCTCGCGGGGGTGCC
>NC_043705.1:146960742-146963077 GCF_006229205.1 Suricata suricatta
AAATTAAAATTGTAACTCGCTCGGTCCCATTTACACAAAGCTCTGCTTTGACACATGCAATTACTGCGAACACAGGGCGGCGTGATGGCGGAGGCTCCGGGAGGAGAGTTTAATCAGAAAACACGGAGTCGTTCCGGCGGTTTATAATTTCGCTGCTCGTATTCCTTTATGTTCCTGTGTGTTCAGATAATTAGATACACTCGTTCTTGCTTCCCGAGAGGCCAGAAAGGGCAAAATTCCTATTCTTTTTACATTAAAAAGATTAAATTATAATATAGAAAATCTGTAACTTTGGGTCGAAATGACAAATTCACACTACATTAATTTCAGTGGTTACAAAATGTTACAAATAATTTGTGCATTCTTTTTTCTCTCGTAGGTGCGTGTGAATTAATTACCTAACCAATTTCAGTGTCTTTCCGTGTCTTTTCACAGACAGCTCCAAAATTAAAAGAAAATAGGGTTTGATTTCCGGTCACTGAGATTTGCTTTAGCTGTGTGACCATCTACGTCTCTGTTCACGGACACGAGATCACAGGCAGGAACAGCCCCACTCACGCACACGGCTCCCCAGGAATGCACTGCGGGGACGGCACGGTCCCTGGAACAGCGGGAGCTCTGAGTCCCCGGGGAGGGAAGCGGAAGAGGCCAGCTTCCGCCTGTGCACTCTGCAGACAGGAGCCGCCCCAGGGCCGCCCCAAGGCGAGGTGCGGGCACCCCAGGTCAGCAGACTCCAAGGGAGGCGTCTTCCCGGGGGCTGGGGCATGAGGCGCCGTCCGGGCGGGCAGACGTGGTGGATGCCCAGCTGCCCGTGTCCTCCGGGGGCATTAAACACAATGACCCCCCCCCAACCAGAGCTCCCGGCTGTGGCAGGTGCTGTACCCCAGCAGAGTGCCGTGGGGGACCCGACGGGGCTGAACACCGCCCCAGGCCCAGTCCACCGGGACCCTGTGAACGTGGCCCCATCTGGAAATAGGGTCCTTGTAGGTGTAATTCAAGGAGGCTGGGTCCTCCTGGAGCAGGGTGGACCCTAACTCAATAGGGCTCACGTCCATAGAAGACCACGTGGCAACGGGACAGAGGGCCAGCCCCGTAGAGACCAAGGAGAGGGTGGACGGAGCATCTACCGGTCCAGGGACACAGGGGACCACGGCGCCACCGGGAGCTGGGAGGGAGCAGAGCTCAGACCCCCCACTCACTGAGCCCAGGCTCCAGCGGTGCTCGTGGCGAAGTCCGTGCTGTCCCGAGCCTCCCGGGCCGTGGGACGGCTCAGTCACGGGAAACAGCAGTCAGATTTCGGGAACAGAGAGGGCCTGTGCCCGAGCAGGACGCGAGGCTGGGGCGTGGGGACAGGCGAGGGCCCGGGCAGCGGGGCAGGACTCCCGTGCCGCCTTCCTGCAAAGGGAGCACATTAGAGCTTCACCTCACGCCTGTCAGAGGAGACCGAGGCCTCAGGGTTAGATGCTGCAGCACGTGGTGACCTAACAGCTCCCACCGTTTCCTTATCCTAAAAGCTGAAGTTCGGAAGGGCCCCTAAAAGTCCCACAGGGCCCGGCCCGTGCCCACCACGTCTAGTGGATAAGTGGCTCGGGCCACCCCAGGCTGACAGACAGCAGGGGCCGGGGGTTTAGGGAAAGGACAAACCCTCAGCGGGGCCCAGAGCGGGACAAGCCAGGGGCTTGAGAGGGGAGCCAGCGCCTGAGCGCCCCTGACCTGCAGGCCAGGCCGGACGTGACAGAATCATTAGGCCGAAACTGCAGTGGGAATCCTGTGAAGGTTCTGTTTACTTTTTAGAGTCACGTTCCCGTGGCACAAACAAATTTGATTCTCATGATGGTTCCTAAAATATGGCGGCTCCAGGGGGCTCCTGGGTGACTCTGTTAGCATCCAACTCTCGATGTTGGCTCAGGTTATGATCGCGAGGTCGTGGCACCGAGCCCTGCGGTGGGGCTCCCTGCTGGGCACGGAGCCCGCTGGGACTCTCTCCCTCCCTCTGCTCCTCCCCCGCTCGCGCTCTCTCTCTCAAAATAAGTAAATAAACATTTTTTTCAAATGGTGGTTCCAAAATGCCCAATTCCAATAAGTTTTCACGGAAGTCACCGAAATATAAACAAATGCATCTACGTTCCAGGAGGGTTAAAATGTCAGGGAAATGACAGAGAACTTGAGCGAATACTTGGAAAGGGAGCTGGTGCGGACAAGCCGCCGGCCCTGGAGCCGCCAGGGTTGTGCAGGAGGAGCCGGGCAGCGCAAGGCTGGGCGACCCCCGGCAGGGACGGCCCCCACGCTCCACGCGGCGCGGCCACCGGGGGGCAGGCGGCGCCGTCGGGGTGCA
>NC_043705.1:146963177-146969898 GCF_006229205.1 Suricata suricatta
GGGGCAGGCGGCGCCGTCGGGGTGCAACACGCGCCCGCCTGTGGCCTCGCAGTGGACACCCCAAACCCGGAAGCCCAAGCGGCACGGCTCGTCCCGGACCGTTCCGGAGGCCAGAGTCTGACGTCGGAGGGCGTCGGACGTTCCGTCCTCCAGGCGCGGAGGGGCGTCTGCTCCCAGCGTCCCTCCGGCGCTCTCTGCCCCCCGTGTGGGGACACCGGCCCCTGGATTTGGGGCTCCCTCACTCCAGCGTGGCTCGTCTTAGCTAATGACACCCGTGAGGATGTATTTCTTCCAAATAAGCTCACGTTGCAAGGTTTGGAAAAGGATGTGACTCTGGGGGGACTCGTATTCGGGGACCCATTAGACAGTCCGGGGCAATCTGCCCATCTCAACAGCTTTACCTGAACCGCACCCGCGAGGGCCCGGACCGGGTGGGCGAGCGCACAGGCTTCTGGCCGTGGGCCCAGACCCCTTTGGGGGCCATGACTCGGACAACCGCGCAGCGTGCCATGCGCATGTGCAGATGCGCAGGAAGTCCGCGGCAGCGACTCTCCAGCCAGGAGCAGGGACGCCCCGATGTCCGTCCAGCAGAGGGTGACACGGCTCGTCACATGCGTGGGGACTCTGAGCTCACAGTGCAGACTCCACATCCCACCGGAGCCAGCGACAGGGTTTCTCCCGTGTGCGCTGGGCCGTGTGAGACGGGGGAGGAGGGCCAGCCGGCGAGGGTGGGGGACTCAGGACAAGAGCAGCGCCCCCCCCCCGACTGGGAGGGAGCGAGGGGTTTCGGGGGCGCCGGCGACAGGGGTGCTGGCGACGTTCTGTGCCCTCCCCTGGCCACTGGCCTCATGGGTACAAAACAGCAAGTGTTTACTTGTAAAATAAACCCACAAAGTTGTCAGCCGTGTCCCGTCGCACCAAGGAGGGCACTGACCTTGCCCTGCGGGCACTCGGGGCCCTGCCTGACCCCAGCCCGCCCCCTCTCCTCCCTGAGCCCCACTGCTCTCTGGGGGTCTCACGGCCCCTGGGGGCTGAGTGGCCTGTCCCCCAGCTCGGCTCCCTTGGGACTCACGGGTCTGGGACAGCCTCTGGCCACCACCCCCAGGTGAGAGTGTGGCTGACCGGCAGCCCAGAGGTTTGCGGGGACTGAAAGCATCTTCAGCAAAACTGCAGCCATTGGTCGGCCTGCTGCTGTATCAGTGGGCTTGCGTGTCCTTCCGTGGACCCGTGCCGCCACTCGAGTCCCCTTCCGGGTCCCCTTCCGGGTCCCCTGGAAGACTCGAATCAGCTGCTTCTCAAGCTGGCGCCTCAGTGCCCCGCGGGGACGTGAGGCGCCACCAGGGGGCGCTGCCGGTTCGATCGCCGCTCCGAAGCTGCCAGCTCTCCAGCAGGGGACCCGCACCGACACCGCCCCCGCCGGGGCTCCATCCGGGGGGCGCGGCGACAGTCTGGGCAGAACGCAGCGCCGGCTTCGGCCGCTCCGCCCCTGGGAAGCTCCACACCGTCCTGTGCACACTTGCCTCCCCAGCACGCACCCACTCGTGCACACACCCTCGAACACACTCTCGCGAGTGCACGCACAGACACAGACACGTGGATGCGCGCTTGCACACACGAGCACATACATACTCAATTCACGCAGTCACACATGACCCCAGACACACGCTCATGCTTGCACACCTGCATGCTCAGGTGTGTGCACACTTGCTCTCGCGCACTGCAGGTGCAGATATGTGCCGTGTAGGATGGGGCCCTGCCGGGGAGATGGAGGCTGGGTCTGGAGAGCCAGGGGAGGCAGCCCCCCACTCGTGTCCTGTCCCTTGTCCCCTTGGCGCGGGCATCTGCTTCAGGCAGCCTTCTCCTGGAGCCTGAGGGAAGAAGAGGGCACCCTGTCCCCGAGTCCTCATCCTTCCTGAGGGTCCCTCTTGACGGAGTCCCAGCTCATGCAGCACCGACACTGTCCACTAGAGGGGAGTGTTGGCTGCGGCTCCAGGGCAAGCCGAGCCCAGGCCTACACTGTCCTAACTGCGGAAACAGCCTGCGTTTTCCCGCCTGGGAAGGTCAGGAGCCCCCAGGCCGAGTCAACCCTCCCCAGTCAACCGTGTCCTGCCCCCCATAAACTTCTCCTTTGCTGTTATTCTAAGGCAGTCCCTGCACATCCAGCAGGGACCCTGGGCCTTGCGAGGACACAGTTCCCTGCACCCGGGCTGACGGAAGGGGCCTCTTAGGGACGGGCCGGCACACCCCCTGCAGGGCCCCTCACCCCGGGGACACGGGGCTCTTCTCTCCTCCTGCGGGAAAAGCTGGGGCCTCGGCACCTCCCTCGGGGGAGGCCCACATGAAGGGGGGTCACACACACACACCCCGGAGCCACGGGGGGCACCGGGCACACTGAGGTCAGCGTGCCGGCCCCACGCAGGCCGCCGTGGCCCGAGGGGTGCTCTGAGCGGAGGCCGTGGGAAGAGGCGGGCGGCCAGCTCCCGCGAGGGGCCCCTTCCGGGACCAGGAGGGGCGCTCACTCGGCCGAGAGCCACCAAACCCCGTGGGAGCTGCCCTCGCCCGCGGACGCTTCCCACACGTTTGCCCTCCCTGCTTTGCTTCTGAACGTCTCCTCCCTTCGCCCAAAGGTGTAAAACCACATCCAGCCCTTTCTTCGGGGGGTTTCTCTCCTTCCCACGAAGCCTGTTTGGGCACAACAAGCTTTTGAGAACTTCTGTCCTCGTGACACGGGCCCTTTCGGCTGAGAAGTGGGAAAAGGGAGGCGGAGGGAGAGGGCGACGACCCCTTCCGACCTTCCCGGGGTGGGGTGGGGGCTGGGCCGACGAGGGCCCACGGCAGCTCTGCGCCCGCCCCCCGGACGCCCCCCTGTGCTGGTGTGCAGGCACCCGCCGCGGCCCTCGGGGACCCACCTGGCCAGGGCGCCGTCCCCTCAAGAAGCCGCCGAGCAGCCGGCTCAGGCTGGAATCAGCTCAACCAACAGCGATCAGGAGCGTCACCCGCCTCTTCCTGGCTTTCTGCTTACACACAACCTTCAGGATAAAACTGGAATAAAGCTGTTTCTGTAATTTAAATATATTTTCACACTCGGTGTTAATTACAACATGATGTTTATCCACATTACTGGAATTTCTTCAAAAACGCTATTTTAACGCCTGTCAAATTTACAGGGTTTGGGTTTGAACTGTGTGCACGACGTCGGAAAGACACAGCTGAGCTCCGTCTCTGCGGCGGTGACCCCGGCGGGCTGGTCGCGGCCACCTGCCTCTCGCCGAGTCCGTCAGGGGCTGGAAATCTTCCACGTGACCCGGCCCGTGGCATAGGCCCCGTGGCCGCACGTGGCTCCTGTCCGGCCCCACCAGCCTTCAGAGCTGCGGGACCGTCGGGTGCTGGGCCGTGTGACCACGTGCAGTGCGTGTCCCCCCCCAGGCTGACCCGCGGACCCAGGGCTGGGCGCTCTGCGGCTCGCCGCCCGTACGGCCAAACTCCTTCCGGAAACAGCCCGGCTCTGTGGCCTCCCACGCGCGGCACCTGAGTATTCGCCGTCCCGAGTGCTCCCCTCCGATGGCTGTGACTCTACGTGTCCGTGTGACGGACGTGACATGTGGCGTGCGTCTCCCCCACTCCCGGAGCACCGGGACGCCGGCCCCGGGGCCCAGAGGCCACACAGTTCCTAGCTCCCAGCTCCCGTGTTGTTACAGCGTTTTCAAAATGTCAAAGGTCTCAGGGCCTGTCCTCAGACACAAATATTTTCATCTTCCTTCTTCTGTTTTGCTTTCTGCCTCAGGCAGAGGTTGGACCCCAGAAGTCCCCGAAGAAGACGCCGTGGGTGGGCTCGGGAGCTCGGGCAGCCTGAGCGCCCCCCGAGGCCCCAAAGAGAGCGGGAATCCTCACCTGTTTTGAAACATACAGTTCCTCGGGAACATCGCGTCACCGCAGAGGCGTCCTGGCCCAAAGCACGTGAGACACCCAGACCTTTGTCACAGCTGCGTTTTCTGCACTGACCACCCCCACCGCACACGCAGTCTGGGCGTCAAGGCTGCAGGTTCTAATCCCCCAGGGCGGACGGGCAGAGCCGGGGTCTGGGAGGGGAGGTGCGCCCACGATGTCTGCCCACGTGGGGGACCCGGACCAGCAAGGCAGGCTGGGACCGGACAGCGATGCGCAGGGCCTGACAGGCTGACCAGAGTCTCAAACACCCGTTTTCGTGTAAAAGGGGTTTGAGGACATTTGCTCCGTTAACATGACTTCACATAAACTCCACTTTCGACCAAACAAGTGTTTATGACATAAACCAGGTGCGGGAGCCCCCCTGTTCCGGAACCCCCCCGGATTCCCTCTGGTGCTGGTCGTAGCCCCCCTGCTGTGAAGCAGGGAGGTCCTCCTCCTCTGCCGGCCGCCGCCCCTGGCTCCCGCCCCCTCCCCAAAGATGCTGGTCTGTGGCCCAGAGTCCCCTCGAGGCGGGTGGCCCGGCCCCTGGGGACTGCCCGCCCGGTCACCCCGCAGCTCCGGCTCCAGGTCTTCTGTGGGGACGGCAGCCCTTCCGGGAGAGCCTCACCCAGAGGGACAGACTCGGGGCCACCGCGAGGCACCGGCCCTGCAGCCAGTCCCGTTCGCGGGGCCCCAGGCCGGGAACAGGCTCCGTGAGCGCAGCCTCTCTCCAGCCTGGCCGTTTGCAGGTTTTCCAGAAAGGATCAGAGATTCAGCTCGCGTCCCCTCCCCACACCTCTGGCTGCACGGGGCGCTTCGAGCGGAGCGTGGCCGCTATTTCAAGAGGCTGAGTTCTGGGAGCGAGTCCCTCCTGGAGTGGATTTCAGGCGGACATCGGTTAGCACCCAGGAAACCCTACAACAGGGGAAATTAAGGCTGAGGAGCGAGGGCCAGAACTAATAGTTCAAGCTCTGTTTTAAATCCTGAACTTTGTTTCTAACACCCCATCGTAAAACTGCCCCCGAAATGGTTGGGGACATGCATGTAATGACAGGACTGTCCCCTCAGCCTTATGAGAGGGCCAGCTGATCCTGGGGACCCAGCCTGCGGCCGATCTGCTGGGGAGGGTGACACCACGAGCCTGTGACCAGCGTGAGTGAGGCAGACTGGGCCTCCTGCCACCGTCGAGGTCGAGGGACACCCGGGCCCCCGCCCCCACCCACGGTCATCGGCGGGCCCTCAAGTCACCTTGTTCCCCCGGGAGAGGGGCAAGGCTGAGGGGGGCAGCCCGGTGGGTGCCAGGAGCTCCCCCAGCAGAGGAGGGAGGATGACATTCCCGGAGAGGAAGAGCCCGGACGAAAGGGCTGAAATCTCAGGAAACGGTGGTGAGGTGGAGACGTGGGGGCAGGAGAGCCGCAGACACCTCTGGGGTGGGGAGCAGAGGTGAAGGCGGGGGGCCGTCAGCCTCCCCAACGGGCCGCTGCCCCGCTCTGGGCCTGCAGGGAGCCTCCACCCTCCTCCTCCCGATCGCCCCAGGCCCGGCCCCACGGCAGCTCTGCCCGGGGCGGGGGCGGGCTGGTGACTTTGCGACCAGAGCTGCTCACAGGGACCGTCGGGTGCGCCACGCTCACCCGGCCGTGGTCCGGCCTCAGCCTCCCGGCCCGCAGAGCCTGCTTCGCAAGGACGTGGGGAGCACAGGCCCGCACTCGTGCCCCCAGGGCTCAGAGCCACCCAGGCGCTCGAAGGTGAGGCGCTTCCGGGGGGGCGCAGGGTCCAGGGGGGCCGAGCTCCCTGTGGGGCTGATGGTGGCACGCGGTGGGTTGGCGCACCCATCCCAGGGCTGGCCGTGTCCCCATTGCCAGGAGGGCAGCGTAAAGTCACGGCGTCACCGGGGGCCACTCAGCCTTCCTCTGGGGAGCCGGGAGGGCCAGGACCAGCTGCAGGGGGTGCCGGGGCATCGCCGGGCACTCCGGGTCCGGGGGGGCGTGCTCAGGGACCTGCGGGGGGCAGGGTTTGGGAAGCAGAGAGAACACGATCACACACAGGGTTTCCAGGGGGTGGGCCGCCCCTCCCTCACCCTCCTGCACACCCTGACGGCCCGGGTCACTGCTGGCCTGAGATGGTGGGGGCAGAGTGGGGGCCGTGCTACCCCTCCCCCCCAGGTGAGAGACGGAAGGCGGTCTGGGGCCGGCGAGGCGGGCAGGCGTGCGCTCAGAGAAGCCGTGCGCCCCGCAGGCGGTGTTGGTGATGGTCCGCAGGCCAGGCCAGTGTCACGGCAGCCGCTCCCTCCGGCCCCGACACAGCGTCCCGGCTGGGGTCTGTCCTGCCTCTCTGCTGTCCCCGGGTGGACTCTCTGAGGCCAAGAAGGTCCCCCAGCAGAAAGCAGGGCCGTCCATTCCCTGACTGACTGAAGAACTATGGAAAGTTCCATCAAAGATGACCAGATTCATCTACACGAGTAATCAAAAAAATTCAGCACAACGAAAGACAGGGAAGTCAAAATGAAAGATAAGCAGGAAGCTGGGAAACAGTGATTATAGAGCATTGAAGAGATGACATCAGTAATATCTATTCTTAAAACCCCCACAGATCAATAAGGGACAGGCAACAAGCAGAAGGTGTGAGTCAGGGACTCAGAGGAAGGAAAGGCCGGCAAGCACGTGAGAGCCGCTGGGACCACGCAGGCAGCCAGAAAGGCATGTGACAACGGGCAGGACGGTGCGGGCCGCAGGACGGGGACGCCGTGCTGGGCGCCAGGGGCCGCGGGGCCAGGCCGGGACGTCGTGCTGGGCGC
>NC_043705.1:146969998-147002388 GCF_006229205.1 Suricata suricatta
CACCCGTGGAGGCTGACGGGCCCCACGATGGGCCGGTGGGGGGCTGGAGGCCAGGACAGCCCAGAGCCCGTTGGAGAGCCAGCAGCTCCAGACCCAGGAACACCTGCTGTTTTAGCTCAAGTCTGAAGGTGAGAAAGACCGGGGTCCGGAGGTCAGGAAGGAGGAAGTCTGTCTTACAGACTTTCTGTTCCTTTTTTTTAAGTTTATTTATTTTTGAGAAAAACAGAGTGCATAGGGGAGGGGCAGAGAGCATCCCAAGCAGGCTCTGTGATGTCAGGGAGGAGCCTGACGTGGAACTTGATCTAATGACTGTGAGATCATGACCTGAGCTAAACCAAGAGTCAGATGCTTAACTGCCTGAGCCGCCCAGGTGCCCACAGCCTTTCTGTTCTAGTCAAGCATTCAACTGATTGGGTGAGGCCCACCAACACTGGGAAGACCCATGTGCTTAATCAAGTCCACTGAGCCAAGTGCTAACCTCATCCAAAAACAGCCTCAGGGACCCCCAGGGTAATATTGTTGGGCCAAGTGTCTGGATGCCCCGTGGCCCATGGACGTTGATGGGAAATCCACTGTCCCAGGGGCTTTTTCTTTTTCTTTCTTCCTTTCTTTTGTTTTCTTTCCTTTTGAATAGATTTCTGCATGGCTTTACTAAAGAAAAGAGACTGCTTTAAGATTAAAGCACGAACTTGTTTCACCAACAACCGCAGTTTTGGGGAGCCCAGCTGAGTCCCTTCGTCCGTGTCCCGGGAAGGGACCTTCCCGGGGTAGGCCTGGACCCTTGCTGCCGGCCAGACAGAAGGGGGTCCCCACTCGCTGTCCACTTGAGCCTGCCCTACAGCCCTCACACCAACCTCCCCGGGGCGGGGGAGGCCCTTTTCTTCCCGAGTGTGAGCCCCTCGCAGCCCTCCGGGCCGCGTGCAGGGGCCCGGCTTCCACTGGGCTTCAGCCTAGGCGTCTCCTGTCACCAATAGTGACGCAGACACAGCATCCAAGGCGGGAGCGGCCCAGGAGACACACCAGGAGCCCCACGGGCCCCCGCTCCAGGCACTCCCGCGGACAGGGGCGCTGCTGGGAGCCACCTGCCGCCGCACCTGCGCGTCCACGAAGCAGGAGGCACGTCCAGGAGCGCCCCCTGCACTCGGCCCACAAGGAATGCAGAACCGGTGGGGTCGCTGTGACAAGACACCACAGACGTAAAGACAGAGGCCTGTTTCCCAGCCGCCCAGGGTGGGGCACCCAGGCTGGGGCACCCGCACAAAGGATGAGGGGCTCGTCTGGCCACAGGCACCCTCTGGGTCCTCTCCCGCCTCCCCTGAGGACTCTGATCACCAGTCCCGCTCATGGGGCTCCCCCCGGCCTCCCAGAGCCCCGGCCCCTGACACAGTCACCATGGAGGCTGGGTCGTGAGCCGTGAGGACACCCCCACATTCTGGGCACAGCCACCCCTGACCGTGCCAACCAGGAGGTGGCCTCACCCCGGGGACAAGGGACCGGAACCAGCGTGGGACCGCGGCCGCGCAGACTGCAGGAGGTGCCGGGGATCGAGGACCCGAACCAGCCTGCTGAGCGGCCGCTGTCTCTCGTCCCTCCAAACCTGCGAGCTCTCCACCCTGACCCCTGCGAACGCTGGTCCTGTGCTCCTGCAGTGACTCCGGCGTCCCCTTCGCCCACGACCGCCTGGTGTCTTCTGTGTCTGCGACACTGGGGATTTCCCGCTGGCCCCTTTCCAGGCGCCGCTCTCTGCGCGGCCGGGTCTAAACCGAGTCACACCCACTTCCTGGTCCGTGAAGGGGCTTACTGGAATGGTTTGGGGATTTCCTTCATCATCGTTGCTACTTCTCTGCTGCAATTCTGAATCTTGTCTTTTTTGTCTTCTGTGTCCTTGAGCAATGTCACCAAGGTCCCTTCAAAATCTACCTCCAGGGACCCCTGTGTCTGGAGCTCAGGTAGACGTTTTATTGCCCGTTCTCTCTCTCGTTTACGTGGATGCCCGGCTCCACCTGCGCCTGGTAATTTCTAACTTTGGGCCCATTTGCAAGGTTTTAGAAAGAATTTGAGGCCAGAGCAGCGTGCTAGGCCTGCAGGGAAGCCGCGGGCGCGTGGGAAGCAGGCCCCGGCCAGGGCCCCGCCTCGACCCCACTCACCGTCCGTGCACGGAGGGGCAGCAGTGCAGGCGCGGGTTCTCGGGGGACGCGGCTTCTCCCCGACAGTTTAATATCACACACTGGCTGCCCGGAGTCTGTAAACATCAGATCAGGAGCGACGTCTCTACAAAACAGGGCTTTGGGTGAGAAGTGGGCTTGGAATCGCCCACCAGTGGTGCTCATCCCTGGAGTTCTGGGTCATGTGTGTTTGGGGCCACCTCCTGGGGACGGGGTGGCCCAGGGGAAGGGGGGCACTCGCAGGCCAGTGCCCTGGGCTTCTACCCCTCAGAATCCTGGGGGGGGGGGCTCTTGACCTAAGGAACGACCCACCTGTAGCCAACGTGACCCCAGGTAGAGCATCCTTCCCTTAGAAGAAATGGGGACCGTCCCCCAAATGAGGCCCCTCGGGTCACAGACGTTTGACCCGGTCAGTGACTCCCTCTTGGGTTCCGGCTCATTAAAAGCCACTCGACTCTGGTTCCAGAATGTCTCCTTCCAAAGGCGACTCGCAGAGAGCCTCCAGAGTCGAGGCCGCTGACCTCGGTGAAGGTCCCAGATCAGAGAAAGCGACGCCCTCCTCACCCCTGAGACGGGGCTGCTTCTGTGCCGTGGGGACCTGCCACCCGGGACGCGGGCCTCCTGCACCACCTGGGCAGCCCCAGACGGGAGGGGGGTGGGGGGGACACCTGGAGAGTCCCAGGCGGGGGGGGGGGGGGGGGCGGCGCCTGGACAGTCTCGGGTGGGGGGGGGTTGCCTGGACGGAGGGGGCCACCTGGACAGTCCTGGGGGGGGTTTGCCTGGACAGTCCTGAGGGGGGGTCGCCTGGACAGTCCCGGGCAGTGGGGGGGGGCACCTGGACAATCCCAGATGGGGGGCGGGGAGCCTGTGTCGCTGAGGAACATTTGGGGCGTGTGGGGTCACCAGCGGGCCCCGGGCTCAGACCCCTCCCTCCAGGAACATGAGGTGGGGCGTGCTGCGGCTCCCACATCCTGTCCAGGCTGCTTTCCGTCACCTGCCTTGTCACTCCCGGCCACCGCGTGTTCATCCCGGGGACTGTCAGGGTGGGATTCTCACCGTCCCTTCTTCTCCTTTCAAGTTAACCCGTTCCACAGGAAGCATCACACCGGCCAGGACGAGGTTCTACGGCTCCAGACCTCTCTCTCTAAATACTCGCTACTCCGAACAATCAGATGCTCGTGAAGAGCAAGCAGGTGTCAGTGACCAGAAGATGGCGCGGGGGCATCAGGGGACAGAGCACCTCCTGTCCTTGCAGGGAGAATGCTGGCAGTTATTGCTTCTTTTTAATGTTTATTTACTAGAGAGAGAGAGAGAGAGAGAGAGAGAGAGAGAGAGGAAGAGAGGCAGAGAGAGAGAGAGAGACACAGAATCCAAAGCAGCTCCGGGCTCTGAGCGGTCAGCACAGAGTCCGACACGGGGCTCGAACCCGCAGACTGAGCTCATCACCTGAGCTGAAGCCGGACGCTCAACCACTGCGTGCCCCAGGCGCCCCTTGCAGTGTTTGAGTGAACATTAAAAGGCCTTATAGTTTTCCGACGCCCTGAGGAGCCCTGGCCCCAGTGCTCAGATGGTGGCACTCTAGTCACGTGGCGTAGTTGCATCTGTGACGCCAGGACGGGCGAGCGGGAGTGGGGGGGAAGCTCGCGAGCCGGGTCCTCTGGCTCCTGAAAGGGGAGGCCCAGGGAACCCACACAGCGTCCCCTGCAGAGACAAGGCTAGAACCTCGTCTGTTTGGAAGAAATGTTTGCCTGCTCCGCTCACGACTCCTCCTGAACAGGAGCGCCCGCTGGGTTTGTACAGAAAGCCGTCCATCGCCAAGTTCACCGTCATGAGGAAAACTCGGACGTCACTCACCCAGCCCGCCGTGGTATTGTAATAACACACCCACGGTGAAATGTGGCGTAACTGTACTTGGCACTTACTAGACTTCAATGCTTTATAAACAATTCAGTAGAAGTTTTCCTTCTGTTTTGTACACACAGTAATTGCTGAACTAGTCCAAGCAATCAAGAGAATGGCCAGATAATTTAGAGCATAATTTTGTTGTGGTTCTATTAATTCTCACTAAAATGCGATGTTTCTCCTCCTTCCTCTGAGACAAGTCTGTCGTTAACAGGCCCACTGGCACAGATCACAGAGTTACAAAGTGTTCGCGGACCTGCTAAGAATTAAGGGCGCCCAGGACCCGGTGCCCCGGGCCCCACGTGCCCCTGCCTTCCCACCGCACCCGCAGCCCGCCTCACGGGAGGGGACGCACTGAATCCTCACTGCCCTCTACGAGACTCCCAAGTCCCTACTCCACTCAACAGCAGACGAGGTCCGGGGCCTCAGGCGTGTCCCAGGTCACACCCTGCCTGTCCACCAGGCCCCTGATTCAGCCCCGTCATGGCCCCCAACCCACGCCCCCGGCACTGTTTTCCTGTCCCCCACCTCCCGAGGCACCGAGCTGACCAGCCCAGGGAGGAATTTCAGGGTCAAACATAGCAGGATCCCTGGGGCTGTGCGGGTGCCACATCTCGGGCACCTGGGGGGGCTCCCCGCAGCCCCCTGCCACTACCCGACCACGCACACCCCACGGACGGGCCACACCTCAACACCAACAAACCACCTGTTGGGTCCCCCAACCGGAACTCTCACTGGTGGTGGGAACGTCAAATGGCACAGCCACTTTGGGAAGTGGTCTGGCAGTCTCCTATCAAACCAAGAGTGCCCCTGACCTTGGCCCATTGACCCCACTCCTGGCAGTCGCCCAGGAAGGAAGGCTGTGGAAGAATGCTGCCCGCAGCTTCCCCGTGAGGAAACAAGCCGGGCGTCCGTCAGGAGGAGGCATCCGTCAGGAGGAGGCCAGATGAGCCAGCGCACAGCCGAAGGTGCGGCGGGGGGAGAATCGGGGGCCACCAGCTGCCACACAGACGCCCTGCACACACAGTGCGTCGTGCTGTGTTGATGTCTATTAGTTAATTGCCCCAGTTTATTGCTCAAAAGAGCAGTGAACATGTGTTATCTCCCCGGGTTTCTGTGGCTCGGGAATCGGAGGCCGGCCTCGTGGGCTCTAGCTAGGAGTCCCCGGTGACGCCGCAGGGCAGATGCCGGTCAGGGCCATGGTCACCGGAAGGCCTGATGGGCCAGTGGAGCAGGACAGCATGCCCACATGTCGTGGGCAGTGCCCTCGGCCCCTTGCCATGGGGACCCTCTGAGACTGTGGGGCACAGGGCCTTGGTGGCCCCCATGGAGACGGCTAAAGGTGAATGCCACATGAGTCCAGCTAGTGGAGTCCACAGGCCGACCAACTGCACTAGTGCGACCAATCTTGCAGCAGCGGCTGCTCTGGGGTGAGGCGGGTGACCCAGGGGCGAGTGCGGAGGCCTGTGTGTACACACGGTTCATGGGCGGACGAACTAGTGCCCCCCACCGGACGTCGGCACACTTCAGCGTGACCCAGGCGTGAAAGCACATGGGCGGTGGACATGGTGACCAGCGGGTGTGGAGGGACGCGGGACCAGAGAGCGGGGCGCGTGCAGGTCCGAGGGGACGCCGGACCCCGGGCCATGAACTCAGCCGCCATCCCGGTGGGGGGCACTAGGAGACCCCGAGGAGACCCTGCGAGGGGCCCTTGGTGGCTCCCATCCCCCGCCCAGCCTTCCAGCTCGGCTGACACCAGGCCTCCCCCACAGACACCCTGAGCCAGAACCACCAACACCGTCGGGAACCCCAGGCCCACAGAACCCGAGTGACGTGACGTGGTGGAGGGCCACCGCGCCGGGGAAGCCCCCCAGAGCTTCGGGCCTCCTCCGGCAGCCACACTGGACCCCAGGCAGACTTGTGGCCTTTCCTACGTGATGGCGTGGCCCTCAGGACGCTGAGTAAACAGACCGGACCGCTCAGACTGCCCTCGGCCCCCCAGCAGCGGCGCCGTGAGGTCTGCACTGAAATCGTCATCACAGACGCCCACTGTGAGTTGAGGGGCCTGGGGCCCCGTGGCAGGTGTTGTGTGACCCGCGTGCTGGCAGGAGAGCCCCCCTCCCCCCGGCCAGCATCCCGCTCAGCCCTGCAGCTCGAGGCTCCCAGCATGTCGGTCCCGCAAAGCCACGAGATCTCAACTGGCGCTGGGCCCTGGGGGCTCACTCAGCCCAGAAGGACTGTCACTCTCCCAGAGGCTGTGCAGACTCTCCGAAAGGTGACGTCTGAATGTCCTGGGGCCACAGGGACAAGTGGCCACACACTGGTGGCTCAACGCCACAGACATTTATCTTCTTGGCCCAGGGGCCAGAGTGTGGACGTCCAGATCCTGCTCCCTGTGGAGGCTCCTAAGAGGACCCTTCCGGCCTCCTCCGGCTCCTGGGGCCCCAGGCGTGCCTGGGCTGTGGCCGTGTCCCTCGGGTCCCTGTCTCCGGTGTCACGGGGGCTCCCCGCGTGCACACCTGATCTCTGCCCCCCCCCATAAGGACACTCACGATGCATTTAGGGCCACCGGGTAATCCGGGATAATCCCCTGTCTCAAGATCTCTAACTCAATCAGGTCTGCTGAACCACATTCCTGCTATTTAAAGAAAGGTCACCTTCCCAGCTTCCGGAGATCAGGACGTGGACACGGCAGCCATGAACAGCCCACCATGGCGAGGTGTGCAACGATTCGGGCCAGCTGCTCCCACCGGCCGTGAGCCATGGGACAGATCTGCCCAAAGTCGGAAGCATGGGACCCCTGGAATCACATCACATGGCAGCCTGGAGGTGCACGAGGGGGACAGGGGGCCGAGGCCAGCCGAGGACCAGGTCCAGGAGTGGCCTGAGTGGGGGTCCTGCCCCAGCCACTGGCCCCTGAGGGCCCCCGGTGACCTGACCACCTGCCCGGAAAAGGACTGTGCTCTGCACCCCGCTCTTAGGGTGTAGCAGGTGCACAGGCCTAAAGCCTGGGGAGCCCCAGGCCATGCGGGACCGTTGAAGGGAAGCACCCTGGGCAGGGGCTTTCTGGACGAGGTGCATGGGGTCCAGACTCCAGGTGACAGGGCAGGGCCCAGGGAGGGGTAAGCTACAAATGCAAGGAAGAAAAGAAAAGGTATGAAGACCCCAGGACTCCTCCCCAGCCTAGCAGCAGGAAGGCAGCTAGTGAGGGGAGGGGTCTCCAGGGACCTCCTGGCCACCACCAGGTCCCTTCCCTGGCTGACGGGGCATTACCTCTACTGCAGCTCAAGTCTCCACTGACTCCTGACCCACCGGAATCTGAGAGGTGGAGTCCCCAGTGGGGGGCTCCCGGATCCGCGGGGTCGCAGGGCCACGCAGGGCCAGCATCCGCTGTCCGGGTTCCCGCCGGGGGATGCCCGCGCCCTGAGCCATCAGGCAGGGCCACCCAGATGCGGAAAGGGGAGGAGGCAAGACAGCCGAAACGACAAGCGTCTGCTACACATGTTGGGGTGTGGCCCCCGCAGAGGTGGCGGGGGCCCCACAGACGATAAGAGCTGATCTTTAAGCAACGTGCCCTCTTCTGTGGCCCCTGTGTCACATGTGTCCAGCGTTTGCTTTTCTTTTATGGTGAGATTCTACAAGCTCGTGTCCCCCGTCACTGGCTGAACGGCCACCCTGAGGCCTGGGAGATGAGAGCGCACCTGCGTGTGGAGCGCGAGCCCCGAGGACAGACCCCGGGCAGCCCGTCACGGAGGACGGGGACAGCGGCATTGGGAGCACTGATGACGCTCACCTGCTCTGCAGGAAGCAGCTGCTGCCCGGCCCCGCCACCACCTCCCCACCCCCTGCTTGTGAAGCAGGAGTCGCCCTGACTTTCAATTCCCGTACTTTTTCTGTGTGTTAGTGAAACATGACAGGAAAGTGAAGTGCCAAAATTAAGAAATACTTAAATAACCGGAGAGATCCGTCATGTTCGTGAGCAGCAATACTCAACGGTGCCAAGTGTCAACTCTAGAAACTCATTGTAACCCTAATCAAAACTCCAGCAGAATCAGAACTCCAAGTTCCACACGGAAGAATAAATTACAAAGTCACAAAGAACTAGCTGACAACGGCAAAGCAGGAAGGAGGCCTCCTAGAGCCACACACAGGCACGGTCACATGACCTTCATGACTCCCAAATCCATGCAGGAAAGATAAATTGTTGGATAAACTATGTTTTGACAAATGACTGTACATTTGGCGGCGGGGGAGGTGTAATATCCCAAGGACGGACTGCAAACACTTTAAGACCTCAACAGGGAAACTTTACAAATGTGTTAGGAGCAAATAGAAGACAGTGGGTCTATGATCTTCAGGAATTCGGTTTTTAAGCCGGATGCTAAAAGAAAAGGCTTCCCGGACAAAACAGCAGATAGAGGGGACCACACGGAAATCCGAAACTTCTGGAAGACCAGCAGCAAACAGACTAGTGAAATCCGCAGCACACGCGGCGATCCGAGCTAGCCAGCACGCGTGAGGAACGCGGGAGACCCAGCAAACGGCACCTGTGAGACAGGAAGCGAGTCACAGGCGGGCAATTCCCTGCGGACATCACTCCCGTGGCCAATGGCAAGTGAGCAAATACTCACCTCTCTACTACGCAACAAAATGCAAGTTCAAGTCACAGTTTCCATTGCTCAGGGGCAGTCCTAGGGTCTTCCCAGGAGCAGGGGAGACGGGCGTGCAGTGAACCCCCAGTCGTCCGGCGTCCGGGCCTCTGCTTGTTTCCTGCAAGAGAGTCTCCAGCAGTAAGCGGGGAAAGGCGTGCCCGCCTCCGGGCAACCTCAGTGCCGGCGCCTGGGCCCCAGCCCGTGATGGGGGGTGGGGTGCACGTGTCTCCGGGGAACGTTTCTAGGGAAGGGGACGCACCTTCTCCCTTTCCATTGGCTGGTTTGGGGGGGGGGGGACGCGAGAGCTGCACCTCGAACATGGAGCCCATCCGCCAGCTGAGATGACAGAGCCCCGAGTCGAAGGGGGCAGGGCCCCGTCTGACTCTCGAGACACCCCGGCGGCCAAGTTGGGACCATCCTCTAGACTTCGATCTTGTAAATCCTCCCGCCCTCGGACGTCCGCCCTCTGACGTCAGCCCTCTGGCATCAGCCCTCTGATGTCCGTCCTCTGACGTCCGGCCCCCTGACGTCTGCCCTCTGAAGTCCCGCCCTCTGACGTCAGCCTTCTGACATCCGTCCTCGCACGTCCCGCCCTCTGACTTCCGCCCTCTGACGTCCGCTGTCCACGGCTGGAGCAATCCTTTCAGCTACTGGCTCTCCTCTCACTGCCGCTGAGAGTGAAAATGGGGGGGGACTTGGAACTAATGTAAAATGTGGACAGTGGCCACCTGGTCCTCAAGCAACATCCCCACCTCCCTACCCTCTGGTGTTCCAGAAATGTCCTCACGGAACCATCACTAACAATAGCAGACTTGACCATGGGCTGAATGGCTGCGGTCGACTGGGCGCTGTCGTCGGTGGACTGGGCATGTCCTCCGAGTCGAGATCTGGGTTTGCTTGTGGTCGGGGCGGCGACGGGCATCAGGTTTGGTCGTGGTCAGCGGGGCGTCAGATGTCACCTCCAAGGCAGCGCCCCGTTTGGGGCCGGCAGGTGGGCTGAGTGTCACCGCGGAGGACGGGCGGGGGCAGCACGAGGGCGCTCCCACCACGCGGCCGCTCGGGGACACGGGAAGGAGCCGAGCCGGGCGCGCCCCCGCTCAGGCAGATGAGCCTCTGATGGGGCGTCTCTCGGCGTCCCCCCAGCCCCTTGCAGGAGGCGCGTGTGGACACGTGGGTCTCAATATTCACTGCCCTGCGTCTTCTCGTCAGGGTCCGAGCGCCAGTCCCAGTGGGGCGACCTGGGAACCTTCCACTGAGCCGCCACTTGAGAGGATTCACTTCAAATCACGGCTCCTGCACAGAGCGAATCACTCACTGACGCAGCTCCGGGCCCAGGGCCTGCCCAGACCTCGGGACCCTGCCCCGACCTGTCCTGCGGCACAGCGCGGGACCCGCTCGGAGCGCCACTTCCAGCGGGAACGGCAGTCGGGGACACCGACTCTGGGGCCCAAGCCCGGACAGAGGACCGTGGCGGCGGGAACGCAGAGGCGGCACCGGGGGACAGCCAGCGAAGGCGGGTGGCGCAGCTGCAGGGCCCGGCCACGGCCCCGCTCCGGAAACAGCAGGCAGATCTGCGGAGTCGGGGCCACCGAGAGCCCCCCGGAGATTTCTCCCGGGACAGACTGCCCCCCCTTCTCCCCCTGTTCCTCATCTGTCACCTCCCGCCCCCGGCCAGGCTCTGTCTTCACGGAGCTCCAGGGTGGCCGAGGCTGACAGTCCACAGATGAAGCAAAGCGGAGGATGAGGGCAGCGGGTGCAGACGTTCGGGAGAGAACAGTCCCAGTGTTTGGGAGACAGGTGTCCCCAAGGGAGAGGTCTGCCCGAGTGGACACGGGTAGGCTCCAAGGGGCCAGCCGTCGGCAGCTGCGGCTCCCGTGTGCTCCCGCGTGGCGAGGTGGAGGACGTGGTCAGGAGAACCTCACACCCCGGACGGCGCGTGTCTGGAGTGCAGCAGAGCGCCGGTGACAGTGGGGGGGGGGGTGTCGGGTGGTGGCAGGGGACGGGCGGTCCCCGGAGCACACACAGGTGCCGGTCCAGGCTGTCCTGGCGGCCGCCACAGTGCCCCGGGCACCCAGCGACCTTGGGTCCCTAAGGACACAACTCCGGAGGGTTTCTGGGGCTGAGTTTCCCTTTTCGGAGCAACGGAAACAGACGGGCGCTGTTGCACGCTGAACACGTGTGCCCCCTGCAGCTCGCCTCCCTCGTCTCCGGCCGGGACCCCAGCTGCTGAGGGGCTGGCCCGGCCGTCAGGACAAGGCCCCTGTGCACACTCAGCTTTGTCCCACGTTCTCCGGTTTCGTGACTAGTTGTCACTGAAAAACCAAAATGCAGGGGGAAATTACAACTTGCGTTTTTGCCCACCTGCCCCGAACTTCCGCCCCCAGCACGGTGGCCCAGAGGCTCTGCTCCATCTTCATCTGGAACGACACAAATCCACCTCAGAGCCAAGTGCGCGTGAGAGCAGGAGGCTGGAGGGAGACAGGTTCAAACATGCCGCCATCTGGCTGCATTCGCAGAAACTCTGGGAACTCGGCTTGCTGCAGGCTGGGCGCCGTGGGCCAGTCTCCCCTCACACCCTCAGCCGCTGCCCGTGGGCGCGAGGAGGGGCCGCCGGGGGCACACGCTGTCCCGGCGGGTCACGTGGGAGCAGGTGTTTGCCACGTGCAGCCTCATCAGCCCGCCTGCCTGACACTTGCGGGGCTTGTCCAAGCAAAGAGAAAATATTGATTCAGGGCTTAGCCAATAATGCGATCGATCGAAACAGGTTTGCCTTTCCAGAGAGTAGCTTGAAATCACCGTGATTTTAAGGTAATGGCTGGTTTTGGAATGCTTGTTTAGGCACTACAAGTGCAGGTAAGTGTGGCTGTTTTCAAAACGTTATTGTATTTTTAAGAGAACTTTCCTGACATGTGGTAAACAGCAGCCATTTGTGTCCTGACCATCGTCACCAGAACTCAGATCAAAACAGGAGCACGGACAGCCCCCACCGCAGCTGCCACCTGGCCCGACGCGGACGCCCCCACCCAGCTCTGCGAACCCCGCCCAGGACACAGGGCATCGCTGCCAAGGTTCCTCCTGTTTCTGGGCACGTTGGCACGGTGTCTGTCGTGGTCATCACCGTGCTCTGCAGCGCGAGCAGACACAGGTCTTTATCCCTCCTGGTGTCAGCCAGACCTGGGGTCCCCAAGCTGGGGCTGCAAGCGTCCCCACCAGAGTGTTCTGGTGAGTTCAGTGCGCACCTGCGCTTGGCTCACCGAGAGGCTGAACCCCGTGTCCCTGGGGGTCCCCGCGCCCAGCCGCACGCCTACACCCACGATGCTCCACATTTGAGCTGACACCACAGATTTCTGTCATTTTCATGCTGGCTATTCTAGTGTGGGACAGAAACTCTGAATTTGGGTGTAAGTCAGACATCCTTAAGTGCAAATTTGTTTCTGGAGCCCCTGCTTCTTCCAGAGTCCCCTCAAGAGCCCGCACCGGTCCGTGCGGCAACTTTAAGACAGTCACAGTCACGTTCCGGGTGACGGCACAGCTCCAGCCCCGTGCCTTCTCAGGTCGTGTTGTCCACCACGGACTCTCTGTATTTCAATATACATTTTAGAAACGGTTTTTCGTGGCACCTGGGTGGCTCATTCAGTTGCGCATCAGAGTCTTGATTTCAGCTCAAGTCATGACCTCACAGTTTGTGAGTTTGAGCCCTGCGTTGGGCTCTGTGAGGACAGCTTGGGGCCTACTTGGGATTCTCTTTTCCTTTCTCTCTTTCTCTCTCTGTCCCTCCCCAGTGCACATTCTCTCTCTCTCTCAGAATAAATAAATAAACTTTAAATATGGTTTTTCAATGTCTACATGCTGAAATTTTCATCTGGATTATACGTTGGAGAGAATTAACACCTTTAAACCTGAGGCATCCTGTCCATGACCATGGTATAGCTGTACCCTTTAGGACTTCTAAAATTTTTCTGAATAATGTTGTGTAAACTTTTGTCGATGATTTTGTACATCTTTGATTCAATTTTGTCCTTGGTTATTTTATTACTGTTTTGGTGCAGTGTAAAGATTGTTTTTCTAACTGTTGTTAACATATAAAAATACAACAGATCTAGGAGCTCCTGGGTGGCTCAGTCAGTTAAGTGTCTGACTCTTGGTCTCAGCCCAGGTCTTGATCGCAGGGTTTTGAGTTCAAGCTCCACATTGGGCTCCGTGTTGGGCATGGAGCGTACTAAAAAAAAAATACAACAGATTTAAAATAATGCGTAGCCTCTATTTTTTAGACCTAGTCAGTCTGTCGGAAAATTGAGCAGAAAGCACACAGAGTTCTGTGGACACGGTCCCCTGCCTCCACCAGCGACTCCCCGTGTCACTGCAAGACATCATTCCGCTCAATGGGCTGCTGCTTCGTGATTAACTAAGGTGCAGAGTTCGAGTTAGGTTCTTCACGTACATTCCATGGGTTTGCACAGATGCAGACGGACCCAGCAGCACAGCATCACACAGAAGATTTTCACTGCCATAAAAATCCTCTCCACCTCCACCTTTTCATGCCTCCATCCCCCCCAACTGCTAGAAAACACTGATCTTTCGACTGTCTCTGTGGTTCTGCATTTTCCAGAATGTCACAGAGTTGGACTCATAGACTGCGTGTGTGCCCTTTTCAGGCTGGCTTCCTTCGCTTAGCGATAGGACATGTCTTCAGTTTGCTGAAACTTTAACTTTTTATGCATCTTTGTTCACGAGAGAAGTTGGTCTGCAGGTTCCCTCTCTTACATTTGCATGAGGTTTTGTGATTGGAAAAAAAAGGATGGGAAGTGTTTTCCCTTTTCCTATTCTCTCAGAGAACTTGTTTAATATCTGTGCTATTTCTTTCTTAAACACTCAACGGATTACACAAACGGGCTCACACGGGAGCGTCATTTCCTTTCTAAATAAGGCCCAGGCTCCATAACAGACACAGGACCAGCCTGTTTCTTTTCTGTCTTAAGTCAGTTGGGTTCATTGGGTTTCTCAACGTTGAGTGGAGCCTGTGACTTTTACTTCATTGATTTCGGCTTTGGGTGTATCATTTACTTCCTTCTGCTCATTTTGAATTTTGTTTTCCATTTTCTAACTTTTCCAAATGGATACTCAGATTATTGATTTCCAAACTGTCTTATTTTCTAATGCATTTAAGTCTGTAAATTTTCCACTAAAGTATGGCATTAGGTGAATCCCACAATTTTGTGTTATTTTCTGTATCATTTAGTTCCGAATAGTTTTAAATTTCAATCATTTTAGATTTTGATTTCTTCTCTGATGCACAGAAGAGTGTTGCTTGATTTCCAAACATTTGGAGGGTTGTTTTTGCTACTGATTTTTAGCTTCATTCTATTGTAGTCAGAAAGCATTTTATTATTTCAAAAGTTTAAATCTCCTGAAACTTGTTTCACGGGCCAGCCTGTGATCAGTGTGGCGAAGCACGTACGAAGAGCACGTGGCCGCAGCCCGGCAAGCGGCCCCCGTGCGTGTCCAGCAGACGTGCTTTGATCACCGAACTGCGCTGCTTTTCCTCGGTTACTGGTCAGAGTGGAGTCAAATATCCAACTGTGATTGTGCATTTGTCTATTTAATTTTTTCCTTTACGGATATTTGAGGTTAAGCTATTTGATGCATCAAATTTAAAATTGTGCGGTCATCCCTGGACTGGATCCTTGCATTGCAGATTGTCCCCTGCTCTGTCTGACGCTGGTCCTCACCTCAGCACCAACTTCGTCTGACGTTATCTCAGCCATGGTTAAAGTTCACATGGTGTAATTTTTTTCTATTTTATAGTCTCTTCAAGCCTGATGGATGATCCTCATGTTAATTCAGTTAACATCAATGCAAAATATACTAACCGATATAATTCCGTTTAAACCCACGCTTTTGCCGTTATTTTCTGTTACTCCCCCGCCCCCTGTTGCTTCCTGCTCTCTCTGCTGCCTTCGGGTAAAGCAGATACTTCGCCACTCAGTCTCACCTCCGCCAGCCTGCGGTCCCTGGCGCAGCCTGGCGCAGGGGCCGGTCGGTAACACCTCCCCACACTGGCTCGTGTCCCGTCCAGCTCACGGCGCCTCTCTGTCTGCCGGCCTCAGCCACCCTCCCGAGTCACGACAGCCCCTCAGCAACTTGCTGCTGTGTTGATGTTTGGTTAACAACTTCTTCACGCAGAAGGGCAGCAGAAGAATATGAGGAAGAGGGAACGTGAAGAAAGAGGAGAAGAGTTTCGCCCACTAGGCAGTGGGGCGGGGACACAGGGCCGGCTCTCTGCTGCACAGGAGACTTCCGTGAACCTGGAGGAGACAGACCAGAGTCCTCGGTCTGGGGAAGCCCAGCACCAGCGACGTCGCCAGGCGCGTGGGCCCGTGGGCGTGCCTGGTATACGACACGGCATGCGGTGGCCATCACCATGCTGCCTGCTGCAGAACTGGGAGATGTGGCCTCTGCAGCTGCCGGAGGAGGCGAGTCACGGACCCCGGACTCGGGGACCCACGACCCCGTGTGCCCGGCGGTGCTCCTGCCTGGAAGCCCCTCCCAAGCTTACACACCCACCCCATCACCCACCGGCCTGTGTTTCTCAAAATTCTGCAAAACCAGGAGCTGGGCTCAGGCAGTGACCTCCAGGCATCAGGGCCCCCCGGGGGGGGACTGTGTAGGGCACAGACTCCCCAGCACCACCAGCAATAGGACCCCATCGGCGGGGCCGACCCTGGAACGAGAGACAGAAAACACCCTGCTGAATGACGTGTCAGGATCCATCACCAGGTGGACTGAGCAAACGGTGCTGATTGCTAAAGCTTCTGCTTTTGAGTGAATAATTTTTATACTAAAATAAACGACTGATGGATCCACCCGTCACAGCGGCCGCTGCGGGCTCTTCGGGGAGGCGCTTTGTTGCTGACTTTCTGGTTGCTGTCTGTTCTTCAATGGGGTCAGACCAGCCTGTATGTTTTTAACAGAATCTCTAATTCAGACTCTTCAATAATCAAAACCAGGTCCCCAGCAACCCCCCAACAGCCGAGTTCCGGTGCAGCTCACAGCAGGCAGGAACCAGGCCTGGAGGGCATGTCTGCCTCACGCCTCATCTCCCGAACCGCTGGCTTCACGGGCACTTCCCCGCCGCAGGCGGGCACGGGTCCAGGGCAGCGCCGCCGCCCTGCCAGCGGGTGGAGCCGAGCCAGGCGACGGAGCGGGAGCACCTGCCGGGCTGCGGGGAGGGCCGTCCGTCTCCCCGAGCCCACCCAGAGACACCCTCACAGACACGCCCAGAATAACGTCCGACCAAATGTATGGCCGCCCCACCGTCCGGGCAAGTTGACCTTTGAAGCCAACCATCACACTGACGTGTATTTCCGCACGGGGTCCCGCTTCTGTCTTGAGGAAGTGCCGTCGGATGGGGCCCGAGTAGGAGCAGGGACTCCTGGGGCTTTGCCGTGAACCAGGCAGGGGTGAATCTGCCCTCGCGTCTACGGCTTCACATGGTTTTGAGGGCAACCGGCTTCCTGGCGTGGTGCTTCCCTCCGAGCACCTGCTGCCAGACTCGGATCCGGGCTCCTGAGGGGTGGGGGCGGGGCCTCTGATGCCACAGCCTCCGGGCGGCCCCTTCCTGCCCAGGAGGGGCCAGGTTTCTCCCGGTGCATGCACCCCCGGTTGCCGGCGCTCTGCTGTCCCCTCCTCCGTCCTCAGGATGCCGGGAAAGGGAGCGGCTCCCAACGTGTCCCTGACAGAGTGGGGCTTTCAGAGTGTCCAAGGCTTTGAAATGCAAGTCCCTGGGGGGGTGTCTGCTCGTGAGCGAGGGGAGGGTCCTGGACACCTCCCGGGGAAGATCAGACCCGGGAGCCGACAGCCAATACCCGCGTTTTGTCTTCTTTAGAGACTGGTGCTCAGGGCGCCTGCGCGGCTCAGTCAGTTGAGCATCTGACGTCGGCTCAGGTCATGATCTCGTGGTTCGTGGGTTCGAGCCCCACGTCGGGCTCCATGCTGACAGCTCAGAGCCTGGAGTCTGCTTCGGATTCTGTGTCTCCCTCTCTCTCTGCCCTTCCCCTGCTCTCTCTCTCTCTCTCTCTCTCTCTCTCTCTCTCTCTTTCAAAAATAAATAAATGAGGGGCACCTGGGTGGCTCAGTCGATTGAGCCTCCGACTTCGGCTCAGATCATGATCTCATGGTTTGTGGGTTCGGGCCCCGCATCAGGCTCTGTGCTGACAGCTCAGAGCCTGGAGCTGCTTCAGGTTCTGCGTCTCCCTCTCTCTCTGATCCTCCCCTGCTCTTGCTGTCTCTCTCTTTCTCTCAAAAATAAATAAAGACATAAAAAATACATAATAAATAAATAAATGTTCAAAAAAGTTTATAGACACTGGTACTCAACTTGATCATTCAGGGGCTTTTGTAGTTGAAGGAAACTGTGATCCTTTTTAAAATCTCTGTAGCCTTGGATTTCCGAAAGGGACTGATGTACCTGCTGTGGTCTAAGCCACTGTTTCCCACAAAATATACACCGGTCAGGATGCAGTACCCACGTGACCGCGAGGGACGCATGCCCCTGAGAGAGCAGGGACCGTCGGCGGGGACAGACGCGGGGTGGTCACCCCTCTTCACAACGTGAGTCCCCGAATGACGGAGAACTTACGAGTTTTGTTTCTATATGTGCTCTTCAAAGATGTTTAGAGTAAAACAAGCGTATTCAAATGCATAAATGTGCTGTCCCCCAAGCAAAACATTAAATCTGAAGAAATACACTGTTTGGTAGGAACACAGCAGTAAAATTTTTCGCGACAGCAGGCACCTCCCCAGCTCGCCTCCTTCAGCAAGGCGGTGGTCCTCAGGGGCCGCGGCGCCCGCGCCCTGACCGGCGGATGGACGCACGGCCGTGGCCCCGGCGAGATGCGGCAGGCACCTGGGGCCTCTGGCCCCGCGTCCCCGAGCCAGTGACACGTGACCTTGTCTGCGTGTTCATGTGGGAAGGGGCCACGCTGAACGCACGCTGTCAGCTCATCAGCGCGGGGCGCTCCGCCGACAGCCCGGAATCAGGCCTGAACGTGTGCGTTTCCGTGTGCGGCACATCGCGGCCCCTCGGCCCCCGCTCTCAGCAGCGTTTTAAGCAGCAAAGGCACCAGCAAAAAGCGCAAAAAATGCAAAAATCGTGCGTCTTGGTCGACTGTGTAATGGCCGCTTGTCTATAGAAGGAGCCGAGGAGGCGGAGCCGGACCTCAGGTTCCCGTCACTCCAGCACGTGTGCCAACGTCCGCGCAGGTCTGAGGACCCCAAGGAGGTTTCAGCCAGTGGGCGGGACCCCAAGTATGGACACGGTGTATGACGAGCACTGACCATGGTTGTCTGTCACTCCTCCCGTGGGGACCTGACCTGCACCTGCCGCTTCCCCCCTGACAGGACAGCTCCTCCCAGAAAACATGGCCGACCGGGGTGTGCTGTCGCTGGGCACAAAGTACCTGTGGGGACGGGGGGGTTAGCAGCCCCCACGAGGCAGGGCAGGAGCAGACACCCCTCTTCCAAGGGCCACAGCCAGCCAGCCAGGAGCAAGTCTATCTGGAGCCAGCAAGCCGGACAGAAGTCCGACCCCAGTCCAGGGCCTGGGGCCAAGGGGCCCTTCGGAAATAGTCCCTCCCTGACTCCAAGAGGCCTCTTGACCCTGTCACTCCGGCCTCCGTGGCACTGCTCTGCAGCCCTGCAGGCCAGGTGAGAGACCACAGACGTGGAGCTGAATGGGGAGCCGTCCTTCACCCGCTGGGACTCGGGGGGCCTGTTCCTGGCGAGTGGAAGGTCAGTGACAGGCGCCCGGGTCCTCACAGTCGTGCCGGTGGCCAGTCAATGCTCAGGAGGGACGGGAGGGAAGAGGGGAGGGGAGGCGGGCACTGCCCTGGGCTGCCTCCAGGACGGATCTGCAGGCAGAGCCGAGCTCACAGGACACGGAGCAGGAGAGAGGAGACAGACGGGAGACGCCACAGACAGACGGCAGAGGCCGAGACGGAGGCCAGACGGCCCCCACACATCTGAGCATCATCCGCCGCGGCCACGCCTCGGCCCGCTGCGCCCGCCACGGGAACCGCGGGAGCGGCAGAGCCCTCTCGGTGTCGGGTCCTGACCCCAAGCCCCCAGGGGCTCTCCTCGGTCCACGCCGACTGCATCAGCAAACACCAGGGACTCGGGGCGGCTCCCAGGGCAGAAGACCCGGGTGACGGCGAGGCCACTCTGCATGCGGGGTGGCGCAGCACCCTCCCCCGCGTGTGGCTGCACATAGCCACGTCCTGGCCAGAGGTCAAGGTTGAATCCACCGTGACCTGTCCACGGCCTTGCTCCCAAATCCCACAACCCCAGACCAACCACGAGAAAACCCACCAGACACGTCCTAATCGAGGGACCTTCTCCAAAACACCTGCCCAGCCTTCCTCAGAATGGTCCAAGTCACCAAAACAAGGGAAGTCTGAGAAACTGCCATCATCCAGAGAGGCCCCGAGGGGACATGATGCCTGGGCGTCACGTGGGGCCCTGAGCAGGATTCTGGGACCAAGGACAGACGCTGAGGAAAAGCTGAGGAAATCTCGGGGCACCCAGGAGGCTCAGTCAGTGAGGCGTCTGACCCTTGGTTCCGGCTCAGGTCATGATCTCATGGTTTGTGAGTTCGAGCCCCGAGTCAGGCTCTGTGCCGACAGTGCCGAGCCCCCTTGAGATTCTCTCTCTCTCTCCCTCTCTCTGGCCCTCTCCTGCTCTTTCACTCTTCTTTCTCTCTCTCATAAATAAACACTTTTTAAGAGCCAGGGCCATCTGAATAAAGTGAGCACTGGTGTGGGAGAGAAGGCTGCGGACGAGTGGGCGGGGCACCCGGAGCCCCGCCCAGGACCGCGCGGACGACGTCACTGGGGTGATGTCCGCCCTGCACCTGGGCTGCGCCCTCCGTCACCGCATCGCCCTCTGCGCACATCTCCCTCCGCGGCAGGGCCACCCACACGCAGGCAATGATGGTGCCTGAGGCGCGGAGCCCGGCGAGCCGCCGCACGGGGTCGTGGCTGCCCGGTGGGTGCTGGGGAAAGCCGTGCCCGCAGCCCACATGCAGTCACAGTCTCACTGCCAAGGAAACCAGAAGGAAAGACGGGGAGGCCCCAACAGGCTCTTGCGGGAAGGCTGGCCAGCAGGCACGTGATGGCCCCGGCTCACGGCCACGGCCACCAACAAGGCCCTTCTGTAAAATGCATTGCAGGGGCGCCTGGGGGGCTCAGCCTGCTGAGCATCAACATCGGCTCAGGTCATGATCTCGTGGGTTGTGAGTTCCGCCCCATGTCGGGCTCTGTGCTGACAGCTCAGAGCCTGGAGCTGCTTTGGATTCTGTGTGTATCTCTCTCTCTCTCTGCCCTTCCCCAGCTCGTACTTTCTCTCTCAAAATAAATAAAAACATTAAACATTTTTTAAATAAATAAA
The DNA here is from genome assembly GCF_006229205.1 of Suricata suricatta. Classification (NCBI taxonomy): domain Eukaryota; kingdom Metazoa; phylum Chordata; class Mammalia; order Carnivora; family Herpestidae; genus Suricata; species Suricata suricatta. Next base: position 146,990,160 of record NC_043705.1, read on the forward strand.
TAAAATGCATTGCAGACTACAACAGTTTACTGTCACGGTCACAATCACCGCGACATGATAAGGCTTCTGGTTAAAGCCGAACGGTGAAAGTGGAGTGCCTGCTGGCGTCTTGTCACAGAGATGGAATGCCGATCACTAAAATGGTGACCGTGTCAGAGGTCCCAGAGTTTTCTAAATTATAATCTTTCAAAAATCACCTTTGTCTCAGAAATCACTCCTCTGGGAGGAAAGGTATCCGTGGGTCCAGCCGTGGGCCCGAGCTCTGGGGGCTGCCGGGACAGGAGGCTCACCCCTGACACCCACCGACCTGCTGGGCTGGTGGCGCAGAGGTGAGGCAGGCAGACTAGGAGGGCTGGGTTTGCTCCGGGCTGTTCCATTGGAACAGAAGGGGCCGGAGGCACGTCCCACCCCTGGGAGCAAGGGGTGTCTCAGTGACCTGGGCAGAGTGAGTCACGGGGGGCAGCCGGGGGTGTCTGGGCTCCTGACTCTGACTGTGGCCCTGGAAAAGGAGCTGACGTGACCCGTTCACTCCCAGCCTCCTTTGCTCGGGGGGAGCGAGGAAACAGGGCTCCAGGAGGAGGCGCGGTCTCCGAGCTCCCTTGTCCCCGGGGACCCTGGGCTGGGCCGTCTGCTACTTGGCAAGGGTGTGGGTTTCCGTGGAGAGCAGACCTGCCTCCACCCACCGGCGCGGGCGCCGTGAGGCAGGGCCCTGGGGGAACGCGCCGCAGCTCCGGCCCGGCCCCGTCGGGGACGCTGAGCCCTGACCTTGAAGCCGAGCCTGGCGTCTGAAGACGAGGGAGAAGCCCAGACAAGGGGGCGTCTGGCCGAGCGCCCGGATGGCAGGAGCTCAAGCCGAGGAAGCCCGGGGCCTGGCTTCGCGCCGTGACCGACGGCCAGACAGGCACGAGCAGCCGCACTGAATACGCCGGGGGACCCGTGATCCAGAACGTCTCTGAGGCCCGCTGTGCCCGGGAGAAGATGACCCTGCGTGCAGGAGCAGACACCTGCGGGCAGAGCCCCCATGGGCTTCCTTCAATGGCTGCTCACCCCCCGCCTCCGCAGCTCCCACAGCAGGGCCCCCAGACTCCGCCCCGACCTCCCCTCTGCTCGGGGCCCCCCAGGTCCTCCAAACCCCCCCAAACCCGGATGAACCCCCATCCGGAAGCCTAGAGTCTTGGCCCCAAGTGTCCAAGCAGACAGGGACAGCTCAGGTGTCCCTACAGACCAGGGGACAGGGAGGCCAGGAGCCTGGGCTCCGAGCCGAGCAGTGAAGCAATGTCCCACCCAATAGACAGGACGGGAGAGCCGGGAGCCACGTGGCTGTGAGACAGCCTCCCATCTCCTTGCCCCAGCATGCCCCGTGCGGACACGCCTGCATCCTGGTCCTAGGGAGCCACCCAGCCCTGGCTCTGGTACGTGGCACGTGACCCCGACCGGCTGACAGGGCCAAGGAGCCCTTCCCGTCTGCAGCAGTCGCCAGGCCCCACAGCCCCCAGATGCTCGAGGGGCGGCGGCAACATGGTCCCTGCCCGGCCCCGGGACGCTCACAAGCTGAACCCACACACCACGGTGGCCGGGGCACCACCCCTGCCTGGCACAGGCTCCCTCAGTGGAAGGCCGTGGTTCCAGGAGCCTCCGCCGGGGAAGGAGCTGCCTGTGAAAGACGGACTTGGGGCCTTGTCCACAAACAAGCCCAGAACGCCCCCCAGACCATCACGTGCTGCCCCGGACGCGAGAGGCACAGGCCCTCTGGGAGGTCCGGCCTCCTCCTGAGGGCGTGGCGGGACACGCGGTGACCGGGCTCCGCCCTGGACAGTGGTCCGGGGGCCTCGCAGCTGCTGCCCAGGAGCCGCTCGTTGGCCCCGTGGAAGAGGAAGAGGCTCGGGGGGTGAGTCCCCCTGGCCGCTCTGAGCTGAGCAGGGAGCCCACGCCGCACCCAGCTCTCGGGCGCCCCCACCGAGGCGGGCTGGCCGGCCGCACCCCAGGGCCTCAGCAACGTGAAGCCAGACCCGAGAACGGAGGTTCAGTGCTGGCAGAGGCCGCTGCATGCGGCCCCGCGGGACCCTGGCATGCAGGGGGACGCGCCCTGTGTCACACGTGGCTGGGTCCTCAGGATTTCGGGCAGGCACACAGTCCCTGCGCCGTCCCCCGTCTCCAAACTCTCCTGCCCTTTCCCTGCGCCAACCCCCCACCTGCCCCTGGACACACCCGAGGAAGACACACAGAGCAGTACTAGGCCCAGGAGCTCACGCTTCGGCTCTGCGTGGCCCTCAGCCCCGTGGGGGAGCGGGCACCCTCCCAAACCCCCAGGCTGCCCCCCACCACGCTCCCATGGCCCAGGCTTGCCTACACTGCACCCTGTTTTCTCTGGGTCAGGAGGGGCTCATCATGAGAAAGAGACAGGGGTGGGGGCCGTACATGGTGGGGGGGGAGATGTTAGACCTTTCCCGCCTGGAGCGAGTCACCGAGAGTGACACCCTCAGACACAAACGAAGATGGTGAGTGGGTTTATTTCAGTTCCGCAGAACGGCCGGCCCCTCCCGACTGCCGGCAAGTCTCAGGAGAGAGCCCCGCCGAGCAGGAGCTCAGGGCTGTCAAGGGCTTTGGCAAGACAGGACGAGTCCTCCTTTAGGTAACCGATCATGGTTGACGGCGCTCTGTAGTGGTCAGTCATGTTCGACACACAGACGTAAGACGTGGCAGAGACCTGTCCATTTTAGAGTTCTTTGTCTCAGGAGAAATGTGAAGGGACCAGTCACAGGCCCGACGGGGAGGCGGAGCAGGTGCACAGACACGAGAACTCTGCGGTAAAGGGTGGGATCTAGCAACAGTGTCTTGGAAAACAAGTTAGCCTTTAAGTTATTAATTATGGGTACAACTTAGGACTCCCAGCCCGACGGCCCAGCCCTTAACTGTTCAAGCAGAAAAGGGTTAGAGAGTGCGACATCAGGGTCAGCTTGACCCGAGGAGGGTCTTACCTTCCCCACCGCTGTTTGTTATTCAAATCCTTGCATAAAGACCCCAGCCGCTCCCTGCGCTGCCCCTGTTCTAGAGGGGAAAGCTCTTATCCATCCAGAGAAAGCGTCCACCATTACGAAGAGATAATGATAATCGTACCGTCCCTCTTTCATTTTAGTGAAGTGAAGTTTCCATACTTCTCCAGGCATCTGTCCACGTAGCCCCGTCCTGAAAATTAAACTTAGGAGACGGGTTCTGCAGAAGTTACAATTGTAGTGGTAATGACTGTCATAAGGAACGTGGCTACAGGCGCTCATGCTGTCACATGGGAAAGGTAGGTATTTTTATAACTCTATGAGAAAGTTTTCCAGAAGAGCAGAATTTCCGAGATACCTGATGCCTGCTCTCTGCACTACGTGTAACCCATAATCACTGTAGCGGGGGAGGGGTAGTTCAACAGAATCTTCCACGGAAGGTGCTCTGTTCTTGCATATGGGGCCCAGATTAGAGGCGATGAATACCAACAGAACATCCTAAGAGGAAGGGGAGTGTAGACAGGAGCCTTTCCCGTTACCAGCTTTCTGGGACAACAGCTGCCAGTCCGATGGCAAAGAGTAAGGACAGTTTATCTTATTGGACCCGTGATTCCTCAAGCTTCTGCCGTGCGTAGACCAGCCAGCTTCCAGGGTGTGGCTGGAGCAGGGCCAGAGATCTCAGGAGCCAGAGTCTTTTTGAGGGTCAGTTTAAGCTGGTTGACTGGATCTGGGTCACCTCACCAGGCTGAGGGTTCTTCTGAGTTGGCCTACTTAACTCCAGAGAGATGCCTGAAACTTTAATAAGGGCTGAATCCTTTGTTTAGTTGAATATCTGTGAAGTCCACTTCTAAGTCTTTGAAAAAGGTGACCCCATCTTTAAATATCATCCTCACAGAATAACAAGCACCGAAGATTGTGTATACATGAAATACGGTAACAATTTTCTTTGAAGGTTACCTCAAGTTGTCTATCTTAGGCAAACAACAAACATTCAAAGACAATCAGAACCAGAATTTAACATTCATACTGGTGTGTTGTTGAAACATACTTTTTCTCTATTAAAAAAAATCCTCCATTTTTAGATCTAGCCAAATTGAGACCAAAGTGTTGGTGGAACAAGTCCAGTCTTAACAACCCTGGCCTAATTATTTACATAAGCTCAGCAAGAATAGCAATTGTTCAGGAGGAGTTTTTAAAGTTGGCTTTCTTGGGACCTTTCATAAGGAATCTCCAGGTTGAACTTCTAGTAGCCTCTCCAGGCCAGAAGCCAAGCCAACCACTTTCCAGCAGACAGGTCTGAATTACCTGTGGATTTGGGCAAACTCCTCTTCACGAGGGTCCCAAGATATGCTGAGGTTCCTGCACCTGCTGAGAAGTGACCTTCTTTACTCTCCTGGGGAGGCTGCTGGGAACTCTGGGAGCAAGGTGTCCAGCCAACATTTCCACGAGGCTTTATGACTCCATGTTCCATAGAGTCAACCTTAGTTCCTTAAAGCTGTCTGGTCATATCGGAGTCTATGCATGACTCTCAAGTAGGACATTCCAGTCAAAGCCTTGGTAAAATAACCAGTATTTCCAATGGTGTCCTGCTACAAAATGAACAGATTCTCATTGAACTTATCCAAACAATTGTAATTCCCATGGAAGACAGAATGCTCACTGGGAGTTTTGAATTTCAGATGGTTTAGGTAGAGAGAAAAGATAAATGCTTCAGTTTACAAACAAATACTTTATGACATTTCTGCATATCATACACGTCTGAAGAGAAAGTTTCCTTAATCTGGATGAGCAAACATTAGAGAACCAGCAATATTTCCAACAAGAGTCACAAACTATACTTTTCCACAGTTTCTTTAGTCTCGTTTCAAATTCTTGTTCAGTTTGAATGCAGCTTTTTAGCTCTGAAAATTTTTACTCATTTTAGTATGAATCTTAAAGATGTCAAATACCTATATTTGTTCAAAAAGTCCTTTTTATAAATCTCTTTGAAGAAGAAACACATCTTGTGACAAAATCCCAGAAATGGACATTGTTAAAGATCTGATGAGAGTGCATTATGATACAATTGACAAAGAAATTTAGTTATCTCTGTGACACGGACACTGTAATCAGAATATTAAGTACTGGCCTTATGCCAAAACATTAAGACTTAGGGAACTGCGTATATATTGGAGCAGTGGCAGCAGTTACCAAGGCAACACAACCTAAGGCTTATCATTGGACAGCCGTGCTCCTCCAAGTAACTTGGCATCCTAAATAAAAGGACCTAAATGGTCAAAAGACTTCTTTGCCATTTAAATACTGGTAAGTTTGTTAAAAACTTAGGAAATTATAAAACACATCCTAAATAGGATTACAGGGTGTTACAAATCTTAAAACTCCGTTTATTAACCAAAGGCAAATCCATAGCATTATATAGTTGTTAGCAAAACCTAGTTCCTTTAACATTGAGAAGTTTTAACTAAGCGATCAAAGAGCTGACCAAGGGAAAGCCCAAAGCTCTGGCTTTCTTAGCAGACAAAAGAAAAAACCTTTGTTTACATTACCTTATTAAGAGCAGATCAACAATCCAAGAAAACTTTGTCTTATGAACAGAGAAAGGAGCAGAGTTTCAGGCCTATACCAGCGTACTTGTAAAATTTTGTTTATCTCAACCTTAGTCTATCCTGAGCATACATAAAATTCTTCCTTAAAGATTTCCCTTTATGAACCTTTTACAAGTTTTCTTTGCCTTTAAACTTTGTCCCAAAGCCATCTCTCTCCAAACAACCTGACTCATTTAGGACAACATTAATTTTTACCCTCAACAAAAAAGCATTTTTATTATATATATGTATATTCTTTACATATCCCCCATTTTCCTGCATATAGGGTTGCTTTTTTCTTATTTTCAACAGTCTGAAGTATACTTAGCAGAATTTTAACTCTTAGGAAACCTCTCCAATTGAGGACTTAGTAACCAACTGAAAGGTGTTTACCCTAGAATTTTTTCTTAGATGGTAAATTTATGAACCAATTAAGTACAAAGCATGTTTTTAACAGTTTTAAATATCCTTAGTTTTTTTAAAACAAGTCAAAAGCTGAAACCTACATCTAGCAATTAGTGCTTCAGCTTCTTATCTCATTAGATAGCCAATGAATTCAACCTCAATTAACACACAAGCAAAACGTCCAGAACTGTACCGAGACAGACATGATTGACCGCCACTCCAAGTCAGTCTCCCAGGCCAACAGACATAAGTTAAGTTAAACACGGAGTAAGCTTCACTGAGCCCACGTAGGACACTTTGTTCCCCGTAGTTAATTCTGACCTGGGAAGTTGGCGGGGGAGATCTCACCGCTGTGGTTTTCGCTCTGTCACCCAGGGCAGGGGAGGAACTGGTGTTGCCTGAAGCCTTTTCAGGAGTCAGCTATGGGGGTTGGCCCTTCCCTGTCCAGGGGGTGCAGAAAAGGAGTGGGGGAAGGGAAGACAAAAGAGGAGACGTGCCTGCAAGAGTCAGAGAAAGAGAATTTCCCAGTTTAAAATTTTTTTCAGCTCAGACAGGAGCAGACTTTAGGTTTCTTTTGTTTTATTTTAACCAGTAGAACTAGGCAGTCCAGGTCAGTCCAGAGAAGACAGGGAACCTTCCCCGAAACAAAATCAGTCTCACCAGCTGCATGGGAATATCCCCTGAAAGTCTCCGTCCTGAGGTAGACGCGCTACATTTGGCTCCGGTCACAGCCGTTCACCTGGGACATGACTGAGGGAGAAGCCCTCACGTCTACCAGGCAGAGGGACAGAGAGAGAGTCAGCGTCCCCTGCAGCCTGATTTTATCTCTGCCAGACCAGTAAGGTCTCCTACTCCGCCCAGTCCCAACCCCATAATGTCCCCGTGCGGCGGTGTCGCAAAGACAGACAAAGGGGTAGGGGTGCCCCCTCTAATGAGGGGACCAGTCAGATGCCCGTCTGGCCGTGTCCCACAGGAGCTCAGGTGATGCTTAGCCGTAGTGGTCTCAGCTTTGTGACTTACGATGGGAGGCTGTTCCGATGCCACCACCGGCTGTATGCCGTTCACCACGGAATCGCAGATGGGCCCACTCAGACTCCGGAGGCTTTCTGGGACCTTAACGGTGCCCATCCATGGAGCCACAGAATCGAACCCGGCAGGCAAGCCAGACCGAGCCGCACATTCACACACACACCCCAGAGGTTATTGCGTTCCTCCTGTAGAACGACAATGACAACCCGACAGAAACAGGGACAGAAGTGGCCACAGAGGCATCTTTCCTCTGCGTTTCCTGCCACAGGGACCTCCTTTCTGGGAATCACCTGTTCACACACTGTGCCCATTATTTTGTTGTTTGCTGTCCTGTAAGCTGTGTACAAGTTCTTTGTGTTGTGTGGGTGCTAATCCATCTGTAATGATATTCTTTGTAACTATTTTTTGCCCAATTTGTGGCTTGTGTGGCCAGTGGTTTATCACCTGAATTCTGATGCACCTGTGCCTCTGTCTGGAGGAGTATGAGGAAGGCTGCACGAGACCCGGGCACCAAGATGGGCCGGCCCTTCAGTAACCTGTAGACCTGTTTTGTGGCCACTTCTGCGCCTGTTTTGTCCTACTGTCATTGTCATTATTTTTGGTCTCATCTGTAGAAATTCTATGGGAGGGAATGTAATAAATAAATGTAATAATAAAGGGGACGGGAGTGGGGGCCATACACACGGGGGGGGACGGAGTGGGGGCTGAACACGAGGGGGGATGGGAGTGGGGGCTGAACACACAGGGGAGGGGTCATTGCACAAACCCTATGGACACCAGGCCCCAGAACCACACACCAGGCCAGAGGCTCAATGTCTGAAGGGAGAGAGGAGGGGTGGGGCAGGAGAGCACCCGGGGGGGGGTTGCTGGAGAGAGGAGGCGCCGGGGTGAGGTCAGCCCCGTCTCTGCCCCTGGGGGTCTTGGCCAAGCGGTGCTCGAGGATCGTGCCCCCTTCTCTCCTGCTGGTCCTGAAATGGGGCCGGGAGGCTCCCCACACAGAGGCGTAGCCATCCCTCCATCGGGACTTGAATGCGTTTTTCTGAACAAGCACCTTTAAAAGACGGCACCACAGTCAGCAAGAAGAAACACCCAAGTGTAAATATCTCAGATGCCACCTTGACATCGCGCTGTGTCCTGGCACCCGGGCCCCGCCGTCAAGCCTGCCCTCACCGGCAAAGGCCGCCCATGGCTGGGTCCCCGTGGAGGAGGCGAATGGCTTCTGGCTTGCTCCAACAAGCCCACCGCACCCCCTCTGCCAGGGGCCACCCTGCGCTCTTGTCACGATCAAGCCCGCCTCCCGCAGCCCCTGCTGCCTCAGGATGTGTCCCAGAGCAGCCGTGTGGCGCGCAGGGTCACTCCAGGGCTGCACCTGTGACTGGTTACCTGCCGTCTGTCTCACCTTTCCGGGGTGGGGGCACCAGGTTCAGGCCGCCTCCCACTTCTTAGGACGTGGCCCCTCCTGCCCCAGCTGAGTGCAGAGCGGGTGACTAGAGCGGCCCCAGCCTACCACAGGGTCTCCCTGGACACATTGTCCCCTAGGGCACCGGGCATCAGCAACTCCTCCCGCTTCCTTCCAGGGAACCGTCCAAACAGCTCAGGAGTCAAAGCCAAAGAAACAAAATGGACCCAAGAACTAAACGCAAGGACCCGGGTATCGGAGGGAAGGTGTCTGCTTCCTGGGCCTGGTCTCCTGGTTCTGAGGGTGGGGGCCCTCTGGTGACAGCAGCAGAGGGCTGGCCACCGCCCACCTCCAGCACTGAACCCGGGGTCTGTGCTGGCGAGGAGGCGAAGAAGAAACGGCTGTGAGGGTCCACTGGACGCCAAGGGCCCAGCAAGTGTAGGATGGGACTCCTCCAAGTTCACCTACTGAACCGGAACTGGGGTGCCCTCAGATCCTCCCCACCCGACGGGATGGCCTCATTCAAGAGCTTTCCTTCAGCAGGCGCCCGTCTCTGACTCGTCACCGGCAGCCGTGGTGGCACAGAGTCCCTTCTGTACAAAGCCTGTCATCGATGGAACAGAGGCTTTTGTTGCCCGGGGATTTCCAGTGCCGAGTGATCTTGCTCCATAGACTGAAGACGCCTGGCCAGCATCCAGCAGGGGACAGAGGGGTCTGTGTGTCGTGTCGGGCCAGCATCACAGCCCAGCCACGGCGGGAAAGTGGGACGGCTGTTCATGAAACTCGGACTCGTGTGAATGAGCTTTCTTTCTCCAAAGCAGCCAACACACCGGTCCGTGCTGAAAGCCCGCCAGGGCTGCGGCACTTAGATTTAAACTAAAATTATTATAGAATCGGAAGCTAGGATAAATTCTTTTTTCTCTCACTCCCCTTAAATAAGGCTGAATGGAATCATTGAGATCAAATCCTACCTTTCAAACACGCATTTGGCTGAGAACTGTCTGTGCCAAGCGCCAGCCTGGGCTAATCCCTTTGCTGACATGGTAAGTGCCCAAGAGGCCATCGGCCACAGGCGCTGACACTCCCGGCCCTGGCGGGGTGGACGGGTGCCAATTCTCTTTTACTCAATTTTCAAAACCCAGGAGCTGCATTTAAACCAGATTCACGTAGATTCTGCTAGAGTAAAAAAAAAAGAAAACAAAAAAAAACTTCTTAGTAGAGAAGGAGTTTCAATCTCCAATGTAAAATAAAACAGAAAAGCTGAAATCAAAAATACAAAAGCCATAGTTTCATTATCAAATAAAACTAAAACCCTAAGATTTCAGTTTGTAACTAGCTTCCTCAGCACCACCGGGCCCCTCACAGGCTCCCACTCGCACCAGACCCCGAGGTGCTCCCCCTCCCACCCCTTCCCTCCTCTCTTGGCCGCACTGGGTTTGTTTGCCATGGCTGACACTTTCCAATTTGTGGACCTCCGTCTCTGCCGGTCAAAGCGTGTCCACTCGGTCGCTTAGAAACCTCTTGGGCCCCATTCAAGTGCGGCCTGGGAGCGCCACCTCCCATTTGTGCTTACACTGTGAGTATTTCAGTGCTTCTAGAAAAATCTCCATTCAACTGGCTCTTGGGCTATGCCTGGGCATTATTAATACCAGCCAGTGCATTTGGTTCTCGGTGGCTAATCTGACTGCTCTGCGCTCCACAGCTGACCACGCCCACTCGGGTTATCATATCTGTCCTTGAAGAACACTTTCCACTTTCTCTCAATTCCACAACAGAAGTTGTCCTCCCCTGTGAGATTTCCCGGGGATGGAATCCAAGGCTGTAATCCTTAGACCACGGGGCACGGCCATCTTCGCTTACTGGATATGTGCAAACTGTCCCCCACCCCGGGGGCTGCTCTCCTCCTGCACCGGGTCGCCTCATAGCCCCGGCGCTTGGCGGTGTCGGAGCCCCAGGGCCTCACAGGGGCGGGCACACCTCCTGCATGCCGGCCACAGGGGCGTCCTTCCTCTGCGTTTCCTGCCGCGGGGACCTCGTCTCTGGGAATCGCCTGTTCACGCGCTGCGCCCATTATTTTGTTGTTTGCGTTCCTGTAAACTGTGTACAGGTTCTTTATGTTGTGTGGGTGCTAATCCATTTGTAACAATATTCTTTGTAACTATTTTTTGCCCAATTTGCGGCTTGTATCTCCAGTGGTTTATTCTAAGACGTTTACACTGTTTCTTACGTTAACTTATCAATGTTTCCCTGTATGACTTGTGCTCTGAGCCGGCTTCATAGGAAATCCTTCTCTATCCCACCCTCACGAAGATCACTTCTATTGCTTTAAGATTACCCTTTCCACTTTAATCGCTCATCCCCCCGCCCCCGTCCGCGTCTCCAAGGACCCGACCTTCACCTCTCGTGCCTGTGAGGTACAAAATGGCTGCAAACAGCAGCTGCCAATAGTCGCCCCACATGTGCAGCGCATGTGTGGGGGGACTCGGGACCCCCGTCGCGGCAGGGAACCAGGCACGGATTCTTCGTGAGCGCTTATCCCCGTGGGAGGAGCGTCCCCGGAAGGGCCACAGGGCAGACTCCATGGATGCCCCGCCCCCCCGCCCCGCGCCTGTCGCACCGGCTGTGCACACAGGAGCAGCCAAGGTCCCCGCAGGCGCGCGGAGGCCGGTTCCCCTCAGTCCTGCTGCTCTGCTCCGGCGGCACCTCTCCTGGGCTTCTGCTTCAAAGGTGGGAAGTCAGAGTCCCCTCAGTTCTTAGGGCCTCCCGCAGTGATTGAGTGTCCCCGGGACCGGAGGGAGGCCCGGCCCCACCCGCGCCCCGCCGGCTTCCTCGAGGGCCAAGCCCGGGACACTCAGTTACTCTCTTCACGGGGCTCTGACAGTGACGAGGACGATCAGCTCTGCAGGTGACGAGGACCATCAGTTCTGCAGGTAGCCACTCCCACGGATACCAGGATGGAACTCGAACTCAGAACTGATTTGTCCTCTGGCCCGGCTGGCGGACCCCATGGAAACGCAGCATCCCCTCGCAGCGGTGAACATTTCCTCACAAGGGTGGGCTTCGCGTTGGAAATAGGGGAGCTGCCCCCTGTTTGTAGAGGAGGGACCCAGGGGAGGTGGGGACACGACTTGGCCAAAGTTCCCGTCCTGGTAAAGGATGGGGCCCGACCCCGACCAGAAACACCCGGGCGGCGCCAGGGAGGCCCTGTTTACACCTGGCAGGATGCACGCACGTGCCGGGTGGCGACACGCCCATTGGAAATGCGGAACAGAGCCACGCCGCCCTGGACGGACCCACAGGAACGTCTGTGACTGCGGGAGGCCCCCTCTGTGCGGAGACACGGTGGCAGCGCCTCCTCTTCCCGGGACCAGGACCCACACAGGAGCAGGATGCCTCCTCTTGCACCTGCTCTTCCGGAGGGTCGCCGGGGAACCCAGGCCAGCGGCCCAGACCAGCGCCTTCCCGTGTCACACATGGACCCACGTGGGGAAGACCATGGCCTGTGGGAACTAGCCCTGGTCACCCGCACGGGGCTGGGCCGGAGAGGCTCCCCAGGGCAGCCCTGCGAACCCTGAGCGCAGAGGGAAGGGAGACCGCTGAAAACGCCGCCAGAAAACATTTCCTTCCTGAAGTTCTGTCTAAAAGGACAACTGAGCCAGACTGAAGTCAGACATGTTTGCTGTGTCGGTGGGGCCCCCCCCGCTCAGCGCAGCGCCCCCGACCCCGCACCCCCAGGCCCACACAGCGGCCCCCCGACCCTGCACCCCTACTCTCGGCGCAGCGCCCCCCGACCCTGCATCCCCACACTCGGCGCAGCG
>NC_043705.1:147002488-147007845 GCF_006229205.1 Suricata suricatta
ACCCCCACGCTCGGCGCAGCGCCCCCCGGCCCCGCACCCCCAGCTTGAACACAGTAAGTCCCGAGTTATTGGCACATGTTCTACCTGGAATAATTCCCCAAACCACATAACAAACAAAACATACCACGTCCGTTCTGACTAAACACACGGCCCAGGGCCCGTGTCCTGCCTCGGGCTTCTGCACTGTAAGCTGCGCCCTCCCCAGGGAGGCTTCAAAGTCGAGTGGCTTATAAAAGGCCTCCGATCTGATCCGAGTTCTTGGCCTCACCAGATGTTGAAAGTATGTCCAAGGATCCTCTTATGACCAATATCCTCACGTGGAGAAGCCAGATCAGGTGATTTCCAGCGTCCGTGAGGAGAGACCAAGTGCTCTCACTCGAGATGGCTTCCTGTTTGCTAAAGCAATGGCCACTTGTGAAAACCACTTCTCCTTAGTCCTGGGTCACTGCAGCTTGGGTGTCAATGCACGTGACGTGATGTGAAGAGGACAGGTGTACAGGCAGGTGCACATGTACGTGAAGGTATGAATCTGGGGGGGGTCAGGTGAGCACACAGGTGCAGGTGAGAGGGGCAGGTGTGCATGCAGGTGCATGTAGGGGGCAGGTGTGCACACAGGTGCATGTAGGGGGCAGGTGTGCATGCAGGTGCAGTTTTGCATCCATGTGCAAGTGCACGGGCAGGTGGCAGCTGGACATCTGTGGCTCTACTGCCCGGCCCACCCACGCCTGCTGTGACCACTCACCTCTGAGGGCGAATGAGGCCTGTGACACCACCCACTGGGTGACAGGCTCGTGGAGGAGCCTGCGGCCAGCAAGATAGGGAGGGGGGAACGAAGGAGCAGAGGGAGGGGCCGGATGGGAGGGGGCAGGGAGCAGGGTCCCAGGTCCACAGGAGGCACCACATGCCGCAAGCCCTGAGGGTCAGGGTCTGGGTGGTGGGAGCCAGGGGGAGGACGTGCCCACCTCCTCAGGCATCACTATGTCCCCGGCCTCGTTCCAGGTCACAGGGCCTCCTGCCCGGGGCCCCTCTGGTCCCACCAGCGGGAGCTGGGTCTCTGCCAGAAGGCCCTGGATGGGTCACAGGCCCCCAGCTCGCTGCCAGGCAGGCCGGGGCAGGTCGGCTCCACCGGGGGTCCACGTGCTGCTGTCTCGGAGGCGACAGCCAGCAGGCTCCGGGGCCAGGCCGATGCCCGCCTCGCGGCCAACCTCCCCCCAGCTGAGCAAGATCTCTGTCGCCGCAAATTGGCAGAGATAATTCGACACAGCATTTTTCAAAGCCAACGAGAAAGAATTACTGTATCAATTGTTTTTCGTGCAGGATCGCTCCTTTGAGAGCAACTATTTTCATATTTGTGGGGTTCTTTGACATTTGGGGAAGCAGAATTCCATGTAAACATTCGTTCTGCAGGCCTGAAGTGTGGAGCAAGACGTGCTCAGCCCCCCACACACGTCTGCGTGCCTCTGCATTTCAAAACGCTCTTACATTTTGATAAAGACCCCTGGAAGAGATCGTCACTTCAGACCATGTTTTTTATGTGGGAGTCATTTCAATTTTTTAATGTCTAGGAAAATGAAACGGACGATGTGGCTAAGAGATGTGCTGTGTCCATGAGTTTTTTAATCTCTGGGGCCCCTTAAACCTGTATCTCCATCGTGGTCAAAATGTACACATAAAATATAACGTCAAATATTTAGATCTTTATTTGATGTCAAATGTCTGCATGTTTGAGGGAAGTGTTTTTAACTGGAATCCAAGTGTTGTAAAAACAGGGCCTCTCTGAGGAAAGCTCCTGCAGAAACAGGTGCCCACCATGGAGTCCTGGCAGAAACACCCCTGCAAATGAGGCCAAAGCCTTCAGTGGCCCTGGCTGTGACCTTGGCCAGTCAGTCTCTTATGCCTCAACTTTACTATCTATAAAATGGCCCTGTTTCACCCACAGAAGGTGTCTTGGGAACTATTCTTCCCAAACAAGTTAAACCTCATGCAAAATGCACGTGGGCTGCACGGTGCGCTGAGAGCCCCCGCCCCCACCGGGGCCCCGGGTAACAGGACCCCAGGTCTGCCAGCCTGACCTGAAGGGACTGGGGAGCTACAAAGGGAGGTGTGCAGGCAGTGGAGAGAGACCGAGGCCACCTGCCCGCAGCGCTGGGAGGCTGCTCGAGGAGGGGACACGACACAGGAGGCACGCCGGAGGGGCCGGGACAGGGGCAGCCGCCTCCCAGGGATGGGGAGGTGCTGCCAGTGAACAAGGAGCCACGTCCGGCCCGCGGGCCTGGGGAAGGGCTCTCGGGCCGCAGGCTCGGAAGCTCTGCCTTACGCAGGCCTTTTCGTTCTGGGTTTCGAGGCCGGGCTCCCGACCCTGGAGGGATGGCCCTTCCCGGAGCTAGCAACTCACCTCTCACCTGCAAACCAACCCACCCCTCCTCTCTATGGGGTTCTCTACCCCCCTGCCCAGCCCACACCAGGGCAGGTACCAGACAGGCCAATCCTGAGCCTGGCCCCCACTCCCCCGCCGGCCTCCTATGATCCTCCTGGGGGTGTCCCAGCGAGGGCACAGCTACAGCCCCCGCGCCGCTCCGCTGCCTCCTGACGGCCCCGGCGCTCCCCGCGCAGACCCTCAGCCCCATGCTCCTAGGGAACCGTGAGGAAAACGTCATCCTCTGTGCCTCGTGCACGTCCGTGTGTTAGTGCGCCACACTGCAGCAGACTCTAGACACCTTTACGACACATTCTTGTGAAAGCATACATTTGGCACCATCCAGAACAAAGCTTCCAGTGGCATTTTTAGCAATAGGGCAAACCCATTGCATAATTTGGATGGAAAAATAAATTTCTATGAATCACAAAGACAATTCTTAAAAAGAGTCTGCAACAGGACTTCACCCCCCTGGCTGCTAAGGCACAAGGCTCCGGAGGCACAGCGGTCAGGACAGTGTGGCGCCCCCGGGACTGCGCCGGCGGAGCACATGCAGCATCCAAAAGTCGCTGCAGGCACCCGTGTCCGCGCCCGCAGGAGCCACAAGCCGGGGGCAGAGCTGATAACGGGGCCCCCGGGAGGGGAGGAGATGTGTAGATGCACTAGAAACAACACGAAAGGAAGAACTAAAAATAAGTATCAGAAGAAAATGGAGAACTCTGTAAATCTGTAAATGACGCTAAGACTCCACAAATGGACCAAAACACACAGCCCCGCACCAGCGGGCGGGCGCCTGGTGGTCTCCGTCCATCCGGGAACAAAAACACTTCTCCCTGGATCTGCCCTCCTTAGACAGACGCAGCCAACACTTCCCAAAGCCTGCCAGCAGCTCTGTGCGCCAGGGGCTGTATTCCAGAAGGTTCTTGGAGAACAACGGGGGATTTGCCTTCGGAGTTCGAGGGGCCAGCTGGTGGTTTCTCCAAACCAAGAAACTAAGTCCCAGAGATGAATTAAAGCCTTCTTCCCTCTCCTGAAAGAAAACTTCGTATAACCCCTTGCCCAAGACCCACTTCTCCTAGTCAAGGCTCTAGAACACTCTGGGCCTTCTAGAATTTTCCATCACAGGATTAAAATTGAAGCAAAGAAAGTATGAAGCAGTTCAAGACAACGAACTTCCCTGGACTCATCCCCCTGGGCCCTCCACTCCTCATCCCTGCTCTCCAGGGAGTCACTCTTCTGGGCCCTCCACTCCTCACCCTTGTTCTCCACAGACCCACTCTCGTGGGCCCTGCACTCCTCACCCCTGCCCTCCTGGCTGTTTTCTGCCTCTGTCAGCCTTTTGGGGTCCTCCACGATCCGCTTGTTGGGAAGGAGTGGAAAGCCCCCGCCTCGCTGCTGTCCCGGAAGAGCTCCCCACACTGTCCTACCAGCTCCCCACTGGGCTCTTGTGTCTGTGATCATGGCAACTGCAACTGAATGCTTGGAGGTCAGCAGCGTGCCGCTGGCCATGCAGGCTAGGGAGGCTGCCGCCACGGCCCACGAGGCCTCCCCTGCCCTCACACAAGCGGAGAAGGTGGCCACTGTACTGCTCTCCTTCTACAGACTCGGCAACCGAGGCTCGGAGAGGTCACTGCCCCAGGCCAGCATGAGGCTTCGGGAGGGCTGCAGGGCCTCGCCCTGCTCCTTCACCCTCTGTGAGGGCAAGGCCGTGCAGGAGGTCGTGGGCCACCGCGGGACCAGCAGCCTCTCTTTTGACACCCCCACCCCCGCCGCGTTTCTCTCTCCATGTAAACACAGAAGGACCCCAGCAAGGTCACACGTCACCGTGTCAGCCGGCCAGGGTATCAGCTAGGTTATCAGAGGGCTGATCATCGCTTCCTGACCTGCTGCCGAAGCAGGGACAAGGCTGGGGAGCGTCGCAGGGCAAGGACACGCCCAGGACCCCATGGCCAGGCAGTCATACTAGGGTCTGGCCTCCCCCTAGTCCCGGAGCAATGCAGGAAGTGTTTAGACCACTTCCTCATGACTCCAGGCCTCACGTGTGAATCAAGGGACTGCTGGGCCGTGTCCAAGCTGTCCTTCCTCACCCACGCCCGCCACCTGCTTCAAGGGTCACCTGCTGCCTCTCAGGGTCACAAGGAGAGGCATGCACACATTTAGCTGTGATCACCACATACAGTTTATGGTAAATATTTGAAATTTATAAACTTTGATACCTTTTGCCGTGGTTAATACTGTGCCACAAATGAAGGATCCCCAAATGCCTCCCCTTCGCGCAAGGGAGTAATTCTGTGAACTAGAGTAATGAGCCAACAAGAAGGGATCATCGGACTCACACCCCCTGTGGAACCACTGGGTCCCATCGGCAAATGCCTCTGTGCACCCACCTGCCGGTCGCACTCCCTGGGTGGGCCCAGAGATCCCAGTGCGTCCCGGGGCAGCCCTGGCCAGGACGGGCACACACAGACCCGGCAGCAGTTCCGGGTAACCTCCTTTCCCTATGGCCGCCTTCCACGGGGGGAAGGTCCCAGCGAGGACCGGCAAGGAGGGAAAGCGGCAAGGAGCTGCGTCCGGTCCTGGGGAGCCTCGACAGAGTCGGCGCTGGCCTCTGCACGTGTGGCCCGGCCCCTAGGGTCCCTCCGGATCCGGGCCGGGGAAGGAAGCTCCTGCAGAGCCCTCCCGAGCTGCAGGAGGGGGCGACGTGGCGGGCTGTCCTTGCGCCGGGGACCAGGCACAGCCGGAGGGTCCCCGCGGTCCAGCCACGGCAGAAGGCGCGCCGCCGGAGCCTGGGTGCCCCTTCAGGACCGACAGTCCCGGACGCCCCGCCAGCCCCTGTGGATGAGGCGGCGGGGAGGGGGGCGCCCAAAAAACTGAGGTCAGACACAGGGCGCGGACGGGACGGCCCTCCGAGTCCGTGGGGGCGGGGCTCTCGGGAAGCCCC
>NC_043705.1:147007945-147012713 GCF_006229205.1 Suricata suricatta
CAGATGTGGGGAGGATCCTGGCTCTGCCCCCCAGCTGCAGGGAGGATCCTGGCTCTGCCCCCCAGCCGCAGGGAGGATCCTGGCTCTGCCCCCAGATGTGGGGAGGATCCTGGCTCTGCCCCCCAGCCGCAGGGGGCTCCTGGCTCTGCCCCCCAGCCGCAGGGAGGATCCTGGCTCTGTCCCCCAGCCGCAGGGGGCTCCTGGCCCACCGGTTGTGGGCTCAGAGTGGGTCTCACGGCAAGCCTGTGGTGCAGGTTAGCAGGCAGGGGTGGAGCGTGGCTGGCGTGCTTGCTCCCCCAAGTATGCTGGAGGGGAGGTATGGAGCGGACTGGTCCAGGAACTCCTGAGCACAACATGCAAGCGCAACCAGAACAAAAGGGAGGGCATGGGGCGGTGGCCAGAGAAGCGGCCCTGGCTGCTGGGGGCAGGGTGGGCTCTGAGCTTGGGAGATGCTGAACTCTCTGGGCCCCAAGGCCTGGGAGGACGTGGGGCTTGTGAGCCACGTGGCGCGGAAGTGACTAAGGACTCAACCCCTTCCTGCTGGTGAGACAGACGTAGCACTCAGGGAGGGTTCTGCTGTGGGTCCTGTGCTGGGACCACTCAGGGCATGATCCCAACCAGCCCCGCGGCCCTTGGCTTCCCGGCTGTCTTGGGCACCAGGGTCACTTCGGGGCATGCCTCCAGACCTCAGGGATGCTGTCTGCGCCCAGCTCTGTGCCCCCATCCTAGTGGTTTCGAAGATTAAAATTGTGAAAGATGTCTTTAAGAAAGGTTTTATGTGGCAAGTAGATTTTTAGGCAGAAGAAATCACTGCCCTGGCTCTGAGACGGGAGCACGAGGCCCCGGTGCCCAGGCTCCCGGGAGCGGCCCGCCCATGGGCACGGGCGGTGCTGGCTCTGCCCAGGACAGCCCCTGGCAGCTTCGTGGAGCCTCTGCAAGCACGAGAGCACCAAGGAGACGCTACCTGAAGAGGCGGGCGTCCGAGGACAGCGCTGAGCAGAGCTGCACCCTCTCCAGCTGGCACGGCTCCAGCTCGGGAAACACCAGGCACATGCAGGTTGCACCGGGCACGTGCCGTGACGGCGGACGGCTGGGCCTGGGAGGCGCGAGCACCGTGATCCCACTTCACACACGCCCTGACCTCTGACCTCACTTGCAAGACAACTTACAACCTTACCGAAGGTGGAGAGCACACCAGAAAGGAGAGAAACGCTACCTCGGGACCGGGGAAGGGCGTCCTGACACACCGCTGCACGCCTGCGAAGGGTGAGCTCTGGGGACAGCACACAGTCCTGGGTGTGACGGGCAGAAGGGGTGACGGCCCCGGGGCCAGGAAGGTGAAGGAGCAAACGGTCCGCTGGGCTCCCGGTCTCTGGCCGGGCAGGGGGGTAAGCTCTGGGAAACGTGAGCCGGGGGAGCCCTGCTCAGACCCCCAGGACAGGAGGAGCTCAGGACACGTCCAGGGACGTCCTTGGCCATCCGGGGTGCGTCCCGTGGCGGGCAAGAACCCGGCTCCTGCAACAGGGCTCCCAAGGGGCCAGTCTCAGGGACAAGACCTCCATTTCCTAAAATGAGAAATAAGACTGACCGTACTTCGCTCAGTACCATGAAATTAAAAAGAACGTAAAACACGACCATGTGCGAGTGTCTATACTTGTGCGTGTGTGTACACACGAGCACGCAAGACCTGTGTGTGTGCGCACATATTTCAGGACGGAAGAGCGTGGGCGATGGAAAGTCGTCTTTCCAAGCCCCAACCCCTTCCCCACTCCTCAGCGGTGGCCTCGACTGAGTGCAGTGTGTGCGCCCTTCCAGGACATTAGAACCAGGCTTCGGGCGGTTCGCGGTGCGTCAGAGGAAAAGCCGGTTCCCTGAGGGCAGGGCTCATGTGCACTGAGCCTGCCCGGGAGTCTGGGGACTGCGGTCTCAGCACAGGGCGCGTGGCCTCCACTCATCTGCGTCAGGGGCTGCGCTGCCTGGCCGGTGGCAGGGACCCTACTGGGTACAAACGTGCCAACAGACGCAGTGCTGTTAGGCTCCCGGGGCCCCGCTCCAGGGCCCGTCTCCCAGGCATCCAGGGAGGCCCCGGGCCCTGCGGCAGCCCGCTCCCTCCGCCTCCGCCCGCGACACACGCTGTCCTGGAAATCCTTCACGCCACATTACGTTCCCCCAGGTTTCTCCGGCCACCAGCGGCTCACGAGTCAAGTCGCCTCCCCGTGTACCCATCCCTTCACAAGCCGTGGCACAGAGGGGGGTGACGGGAGGGGCCGGACCAGGAGCTGTCATCCTGCGTCTCATGCAGGGACTACCCAGATTCAAGCGTCGGGGTGGGTGCCCGGGAAAGTGGCAGGTCAGAGAAGCAGCTGGAAACCACCAGGCCTGAAGCGTGCCAGGGGTGGGACTCCGGGCCCCAGGAGGGCCTCACCTGCCTCAGGATGCAGGCTGCAGCTGCGGCTTGCTTTTTCAATCAAAACTCATGCATCTGGACGGGAACTTGGAGGAAAAGACCCCGTGCCTCTGGGAAATGAAAGGGGCACACAGGCCACCTGGAAGGTGTGCGGGCCTGCCGGCGCCCGCATTCGGCCTTCATAGCAAAGCTGTGGCCGTAAACGGGAGGAGGGTGCGCTGCGCAGCACCCTCCCAGAAAGGACTCCCTTCCAAGGTGTACAGGAAGCCAGACTGCTTTCTGGGAAGCAAATTCTCCGTGGCACAGGTCACAGGAGTTCAGAAATGAAACATCAGAGCTGGAAGAGGAGTGCACTCGCACCTGCGGGTTCCAACAGGAAGCCCCCCCACAACCCAGCTGACGGAGACCACTTTATGACTCCCAAACAGCGAATCACCACGTGACTGTCCAACACCGTACTATCCAGTTCTTCACATCTTAACGAGTTATTTTCTGTCCAAAGAGACACTTAAGCTCCTTGCTAAATCCGCCGCTAACGACAGATGGCCTGGTCGTTAACTAACCTGCCGGAGGCTGACAGCCCCGCCCAGCGGCCCCGCCCCGCCCCGGCGGCCCCGCCCCGCCCCGCCCCGGCGGCATGCTACCGGGGAGCATAGGCGCCCTCACCGGTTTGGTTTACCTTCACTCAGAATTTAGGCGAGTTTCTGAGTGGCCCTTGGGCGGCTCAGTCACTGCTGGACGGGTTTACTTACTGATTTCGGGAGGCAGGCTTTCTGTGCTCGCACGGGCTAGTTTCCTCTGTGGAAACCTTTACATAACACGGTGCATGGAAGTAAAAAGCTTTGCAGAGTGCCACTGTGTGCAAAGGAAAATATTTTTGTAGAGTGAAACTTGAACTTAGCATTTACAAGCTACAGGCTCCAGACTACACGCTGCTGACAGCTGAGCAGTGGCCACAGCTTTGTCACCACCATTTAAATACACCAGGATGGTTCTGGTGAATATTCTGACACAGCCTCTGAAACACTGCTAAAAGGTGTATACGAAGTATCCTTCCCTTTCTGAGAGGCTGAAACATTCCACCCACCTGTTCTTTCTTGAATGTCTTCCAGAAGCTGCGAGCCAACATCTCAAACCAGCATCTCAGCCTGGCACTGAAGAGCGGCTCCCGGGAGCTGCTTATAATCCTGCGCCCTGTGCCTGAGAGGTGTTGGGGATTTCTGGCTCAGTTCTGACATCCGGCCCCTTCACTGGTTTATTCATTCAACAGGTAGCTGAGTCCCTCCAGTGCACCTCGCTTGAGCAATAAGCACACAGTTTGGGAGAGGACAGACCTGGCCCCTGTCCATCCACAGTTATGGGAAGAGGCTGCAAATGTGACAGGGACACAGAGGGGGCCCTCCAGGGAGGAGGGGGCTACCTCCTGGAATTGCCACTTCCCCGAAGACCTGGAGGAGGCACAGGCAGGAAGATGAAGGCTTGCACAGCTGGGGTGCAGGGGGCAGGCAGGTGGGGCAGGGCCTTGGAAGCCACCCCATAGAGGCAGGGCTCAGTCCCAGGGCCACCCTCAGGGGGTTCAGAGCTGTGGGCAGAAAGCCTGTGGATCACAGGAGTGAAGGGGGTCAGGGCTGGTGGGGGGGGCACTCAGGGGCCCATAGGAAGCAGCTGTGCTCCTGACCCCCCTCACAGCTAGGTACAGCATCTGCCGGTGATGCGTTCAAGTCCGCAAGCAAAGGAACCCAGCAGAGGGAGGTGCCCGCAGACCTCAGCGGCAGGCAGGTGCTGGGGTCTGGCTCCAGACACACACAGACACAGGGGACAAGCAGGAGCCGACCGGGACAACCCTGCCTTTCGATGTAACCAGAAGGGATGCCACCCTCGCCTCCTCTCCTCTGTCCTCAATCTCGTGCCCACCCTTGCCTCTCCCACCGCGGTAACCAAGCTCACCCAGAGGATGCTTCGAGAAAAAGCAGGCAACGCAGGACAACCTCAGACTGAGTTCAAGAACTTTCCATTTTGATATTATTTCAAGTGAATACGCATTAAAGAAATCTCAGCGTCACCCCAAAAAGTTTTGTCAAAGTGAAAAACATACTCCCCACTGCTGGACAACTGCTAAAGTCCTAAATGTGTGCCTGCTTCTGTTACGGTTTTGGAGTTTAAAGAAAGGCTGTGTTGAAAGCAATCATAGAAATGCAAACACAACGAACAACTAGGAGAGACTGTCAATGCCAAGGTCCAACACTGCCAGGGAGCGCACCCCACCAGGCCAGGGGCGCACCCCAACACTGCCAGGGAGCGCACCCCACCAGGCCAGGGGCGCACCCCAACACTGCCAGGGAGCGCACCCCACCAGGCCAG
>NC_043705.1:147012813-147019341 GCF_006229205.1 Suricata suricatta
TCTGGGGGGCAGAGCCAGGATCCTCCCCACGTCTGGGGGGCAGAGCCAGGATCCTCCCCACGTCTGGGGGGGCAGGCAGAGCCAGGATCCTCCCCACGTCTGGGGGGGCGGGCAGAGCCAGGATGCTAGGGGAAGCTCCCTGCAGCTGAGGAGTACAGAGTGTGTGTCTGGACTCCTTGCAGCCGGAGAAGGACTCACACAGCAGGGTGGGGTTGTGGGAGGACAGGATGTGGTTAAGGGGCTCCCTGCAATTGTGAACGAGGGCCCAGGGGCTTCCCACAGATGGGGCCCTGGAGCCTAAATTTGGGGAACCCGTCAGTTGGGGGTTAGTTGCGCGGAGCTGCCCTGGGCATGCTCAGTCTGTGAGGGGGGTGGGTTAGGAGGTGCCCAGCAGGGGTGTCTGTGCTGGAGTCAGGTCGCAGGGCTGCTCGGGGACAGGCCCCCTTGCCAGGGACTTAGGACGTGCTGTTACCCCGGGCTCTGCAGGCTCTCTGCGGATATTTGCTGGAAACACACAGCTCTTGAATTTCAAGATTCTTTTTTTTTTCCAGTTAAAGTTTTTATTATTTTTTTATAATAGTTTATTGTCAAATTGGTTTCCATATAACACCCAGTGCTTCTCCCCACAAGTGCTCCCCACCATGACCATCACCCCCTCCTCCCCTCCCCCTCCCCTTTCAGTCCATGGATCGTCTCTAGTAGTCAGTAGTCTCCCTTGATCTGTGTCCCTCACTCTCCCCCGCTCTCTGTTCCCCTTCCTCTCTCCATGGTCCCCTACCAGGTCTCTCCTGTTAGACCTATGAGTGCAAACATATGGTATCTGTCCTTCTCTGCCTGACTTATTTCTCTTAGCATGACGCCCTCGAGGTACATGTTCAGATCCTGCCGAGGGCCGTAGAGATAGGGGAGGCGCAGAGCCAGGGTGAGCGGCTGGGGGACGCGGTCTCTGCCCTCAGGTGTGTTGGGGGGGGTATCCGCTGTTCCGTGTTCTCAGTCTCTTCTCTCCCTGCCCCACTGCGGACCCTGAGGCCCCCACCGGGCAGGGCGCCCCTCCCACACCCCCTGCCCTGCTGACTGTGCTCCGCTTGGTGGCTGAAGCCCTCCTGAGGCGTGAGGCCAGTGAGTCAGCGGGCCCCGCCCTCTGCGCCAGGGCGCACCCCTCCCTGAGACAGCACGTGGTATGGAGCCCCTGCGTGTGCCTGTGGACAGAGCGTCACTTTCTCAAGAGCGTGAGCTTGCAGGGCAGGGACCTGGTCTGTCCTGGGACAACAGCCCGTGGGATGAACAGCCTCTTAGGAGGCCGGTTAGCTGGCTGCCCCGCCCCCACCTGTGCGGCCCAGGCCGCGTGCAGGCACCTGCGTCGCCCTGGGCCCTGCTGGCCCTGCTGCTGCTCTCACCCTGCGTGTTGCTTCTGGGTCCCCTTCGCTCGATGGGGCCTTCTCTGCGCCGTCTTCGCGGCTCGCCTTCCTGCTCCCACCTTCTCCCCGTTGCTCATCCCCTTGGGTTGGGGGAGGGGCGTGCTCATGGAAAAGCCAGGGCCCCTGGGTGCGGCCCTCCCCTCCCCAGGATGCGCCCCTTATCCAGCCCCACTCGGAGCCTGAGCATGTCTGCCGGTCGTGGGACTCTCCCCCGAGGCCCCCACCACACTGCCGCGGGGAGCCCCCTTTCTGAGGCACGGGACCGCAGGGTGCCCTGGCTGCATAGGGGAGACGCCTGCGGAAACGGTCCGTCGTCAAGGAGCCCCCACGGCCTTTCGAGACAGACTAGGGCCGGTTCCTGCTCTGGGTCCGAGCCCCGTCCCTGGAGTGGGACGTCCAGCCCAGAAATCTCACTCTTCACCGCGTCTCTGCTCTGCCCGCCCGGTCTTCTCCTGAGCACCTGCCAAGGGAGCCGGGCCAGGGCGACCGGGGACCCGCCGAGGGGCATCTGGCCTGCAGGCCGGTTCATGGGGGGACTTCACGACTGGGGGCTGCAGGAGAGGTGGCTTGGAGTCGGAGCCATGGGGACCGGCAACAGAGCTCTGGGCTCCAGCTGAGGGGTCCTGAAAACCCTGAGGAGGTGGGGAGGAGGGGCGGAGGCCAGCGGGCCATGCTGGTCATCCCGAGTGGGGAAGGGGGTCGGCGTGCACCCCCACTGCCGCCCCCTGCCCCCCATGCAGGGTCCTGCACGTCCCACCAGGTAGTGGAGAGCTGTCCCTGCCCCTGGAGGAGGGGCGCTCCCTCCCCCCTCTGCCCCCAGGCAAGCCCTGTCCCCTGCTGCCTCCGCCCTGTGGGCCAGGACTGCAAGTCCACACTGGTCTGCGCCACGTCCCTTGCAGCACTGCCCTGGTTCCTGACAGACACTTGACGTGTGTCCCCTGACCCAGTGAACTTTTGTCTTGCACGTGTGCTCTGCCCCCAGCGCTGTGCCCCCCACCCCCGTGCTCTGTGCCTCCACATGTGCAGGGGCTGAAACCCTAATGTGCAGATGGGAACTAGGAGTGGCCTCTTCAGTGGAGGGGACATCCTGCTCCCTGCACCCCCCCCCCCACCGCGTGCTCCCAGGGCGGAGCTCCCACAGGGGACCAGGCAGCAGAGGCGGGGGCTGTGACAGTGATGGTGCGGCAGGGGTCCGGGGGTCTTCTCTGTGTCCCCAGGCTCGTCCACTCCTTCATTCTCGTGTCTGTGCAGCCAGGCCCCTACTTTCCCAGGCCTTTTCCGACCGGCCCACTGTGACCCTCCCCTGCCCGGGGCCCAGCCTCTGGTGGTCCTCAGTCTCCCTGGCAGCTTTTCCTGGAGACTGGAGTCTGTGTGGCAGGCTCTCCTGACGTCCCTGCGCCTCCACTCTAGGCTCCTGTGTCTACTGCCGCCCCCTGGGCCCCCCGCACCTCCTCTGCTGCACTCCCCTGGGCGCCCTGGGCCGCTCCGCTGGCTGCCCACTGACCTGGTGCTTGGTTTCATTCCTCCTTCACCAGCGGGGCTGTGTGGGCCCTGGTGCCAGGGGCCCCGTGAAGCCCTCGGTACCTGATGACAGAACAGACGCGGGCCTGAGCCCCTGCAAGGCTCTGCCCTCCACCCTGGGCCCTCAGACTCTGCTTAGCGGGCAGGTGAGGAGGGACCGTGTGGTGCGGGTGGGGTTCCTGGGGCGGCTCCCTCGGTTACGGGGTGCGTGCTCTGGGGTGCCGCAGACGGAGCAGCTCGGATCCCGCAGGGAGCCGCACAGATGTGTGTTGCTGCCGGACCAGACATGCTGTCAGTGGGTGGCAGAAACGGTAAGTGTGCGTGTCTGGGAAGGCAGCGGTGGTGGAGACCCTGCTTCAGCAGAAACTCTGAGTTGGGCGAGCGTGCTGAGTTTTGAAAGCTCCTGGACAGACAGGACCCAGAGCTGGATGGACGGGAGGACGGGGTGCAGGACGGACGGGAGGATGGGGTGCAGGACAGACAGGACGGGGTGCTGGGCAGGCAGGAGGACGGGTGCTGGACAGACAGGACGGGGTGCTGGACAGACGGGAGGATGGGGTGCAGGACAGGCAGGAGGACGGGTGCTGGACAGACAGGACGGGGTGCTGGACAGACAGGAGGATGGGGTGCAGGACAGGCAGGAGGACGGGTGCTGGACAGACAGGACAGGGTGCAGGACAGACGGGAGGGCGGGGTGCTGGACGGACGGGAAGACGGGTGCTGGACAGACAGGACGGGGTGCTGGACAGACGGGAGGATGGGGTGCTGGACAGGCAGGAGGACGGATGCTGGACAGACAGGACGGGGTGCTGGACAGACAGGACGGGGTGCTGGACAGACGGGAGGACGGGGTGCAGGACAGGCAGGAGGACGGATGCTGGACAGACAGGACCCAGTGCTGGACGAACAGGAGGACGGTTGCTGGGGACTCAGGGATGCTTGCGGGCCAGGGAAAAAATAGCTTTTAGAAACACTGTATTTAATTTTAGGCTTGAGTGGGAGAGCTGACAAGAAATAGCTTCTGTGTCACGGTGAGCATGTCCCGACAGTCACACGGCTGGACAGACGGCTTCAGTGTGTAGGATTGTGGGGTCCCAGGGGCTAGAAGCCCATCACCTACGCACGTGAGCTAGGACAGGACAGTCCGTCCGATGGGAATCCGACACTGGAGTGAGCAGTGTGCCGGAAGGCGGCCGCATGCTCAGGGCCCACGGGATGCCCAGGGAAGACGGAGCTGTGCCTCCGACCCGACCACGGCCTCCACGCGGTCCCCGCCTTGGGTCCCCTGCTGCGCTCCGCCCCAGCCTTGGGGAGAGGAGCCCTTGTCGGGGGCGGCGGGGGGACGTGGTGGGCACGGGCCCTCGGCCTCTGCTTCCCGGCCCGGCCGCCTGCGTCTGGGGCGCAGCGTGTTTGGTACCCAGTGAGGTGTCTTACCTCGGGGACGCAGAGGGGACATGCTCTCTGAGGTTGGGGTGCTGGGTCCATGCCGATGCCCTCTCTCTGAGGCCCCGGGGGCAGGGGCTGTGCCGGGAAGAGCTGGACTGTGCCGGCTGCTGTACTTTTTCCAAGTGCTTGAGAGGGAAAAAGTAGCAGTATGTGTTTTGTCGCTGCGTCAGGGGAAAGTGGCCCTGGGAGACGTGAGTGACGCCGTGTGGCTCTGTGAGACGGCTTCCTGCCTGAACCAGACCGTGGGGCGGGGGCCGTAGGCCTTGGCTGTTAGACCTTTCCCGCCTGGAGCGAGTCACCGAGAGTGACACCCTCAGACACAAACGAAGATGGTGAGTGGGTTTATTTCAGTTCCGCAGAACGGCCGGCCCCTCCCGACTGCCGGCAAGTCTCAGGAGAGCGCCCCGCCAAGCAGGAGCTCAGGGCTGTCAAGGGCTTTGGCAAGACAGGACGAGTCCTCCTTTAGGTAACCGATCATGGTTGACGGCGCTCTGTAGTGGTCAGTCATGTTCGACACACAGACGTAAGACGTGGCAGAGACCTGTCCATTTTAGAGTTCTTTGTCTCAGGAGAAATGTGAAGGGACCAGTCACAGGCCCGACGGGGAGGCGGAGCAGGTGCACAGACGCGAGAACTCTGCGGTAAAGGGTGGGATCTAGCAACAGTGTCTTGGAAAACAAGTTAGCCTTTAAGTTATTAATTACGGGTACAACTTAGGACTCCCAGCCCGACGGCCCAGCCCTTAACTGTCCACCAGGAAGCGGGTTGGAGAGTGCAACAATGGTTGGCATTTTTCCATTAGGGTCGGCTTGACCCGGGGAGGGTCTTACAGGCCTCTGGTTTCAGACTATCTGTCTGCTCAAAATCAGGATTTTCAGAAACAGCTGTCCCCTGGTGGTGACATCTGGCTCTGCTGCCACCAGCGATGCCCCCCTCCCCAGGGGCTGGGCCCTCCGGCTGCACACACACAGCTCCCCTGAGGTCTTGCCTGCAGCGCCCTGTCGCATAGCTCCTGCCTACCCGCCTCGTGCTCCCCCTGCGTGCCCCCTGGCTGCACACGCAGTGACAGCACCTCTCACAGCGGGCCAGCCCTCAGTAGGGAGCTGCTCCAGCCTGCACTCTGGGGGGCGCGCGGCATCTCTGTGCCCTCCCTGCAAGGATACATGTCACTACACTGTCCCTGGCACAGGGACAGAGCAGGTGGAGACCCGGGGACCCTTGTGTGTGCCCGAGCTCTGGTCTCTTATGCACTTAGTTGGCGGTTCCTTGTTGGTCGTGAAACACAAGGCCCCTGGACCAGCCTGCTTGAAGGTGATGTCGGTGGTCTTGGTGGCCTTGGTGGCCTCGGCAGAGGGCAGGGAGTGACTGCCAGGCGGGCCTGAGGCGGGGTGTTGTGACCACAGCTCCAAACAGTGGATCTGGTGAGCTCACCACGAGCTGGGGAATGTTTTCCGTCAGAACTGTCTTCTCTCGGCAGGTGTGAGACCGGCACCAGCGTGTCTGCTCCGGCTCTGACCCCACAGACGGCGGCTTTGAGAGCGGGCGTTTATCTGTCCCGGCCCTGGGGGCTGGGGGTCCAAGGCCCGGTGTGGGCAGAGCGGGATCCTCCTGAGGCCCCTCTCCTTGGCATGTAGATGCCGTGTCTTCTGTGCGTCCTCACATGGCCGTCCCTCTGTGCATGTCTGTCACCTAGTCTCTTCATGTAAGACATCTGTCCTATGGAATTAGGGACCCCTCTGGTGACCTGACTGTGTCTTCATAACTTTTTCAAGGCCGTCTTCAGGACAGGCACGTCGGGAGGTGGGCTGTCGGTTGAGACATCAGTACGTGGAGGGGCCCCTAACACCAAAGCAGAGAAAATGTGCTGAGCCCCGTGCCCACTGTCACCAACTCCTGGTCACTCTGGTCTCACTGACACCCACTCTCCACCCCCCAGCCCCAGTGATCCGCAGGCAAAGCCCAGACTTGACCCGAGGATGCTCCAGGGGCGCACACGTCGGGGGGAGCAGGGCCGGGGGCGCTCGCATCTTGGGGAGCAGGGCCGGGGGCGCAGGCGTCAGGGGGAGCAGGGCCAGGGGCGCACGGGTCTTGGGGAGTAGGGCCGGGGGCGCACGCGTCTTGGGGAGCAGGGCCGGGGGCGCAC
>NC_043705.1:147019441-147028162 GCF_006229205.1 Suricata suricatta
TATCTTCTGTCGGTGTGTTTAGAGCTCTTGTCCCTGAGTGTCCTGCTCTGCGCTTTGCCCTTGGCCTCCCCGTATCTCCGTGTCTTCTCCTCCAGGATCAGGAGGTTCTCTGCTGGCTCCTCCCGTGGCTCCACCACACAGGGCCCAGCTGGCGTGTTGTCTGCATCCGCGCAGGCCCGGTCAGCACACGTGGGTGTGCAGGGTGGTGAGGTCCTGGAAGCCTGTGGGGGACACGCCTGGGTTCTCCCCGTGGCTGCCCCAAGGGACAGTCTCCTGGAGAGACAGCATGATTCCTGATTCTTCCTCCTCGTTGGCCTGTGTCACACTTGGAGCTGGTCTCCTAAGGTCCCCCAGAGGCGTCCAGTGAAGGGGGGCGTGTGTGCCCGGGTGGATGCCCTTGAGCGCCCATGTGAAGTCCGTCCTGGCATCGTTGGTTCTCACCCGTGTGCACAGCGCTCTGTCTGCCTCGGGGGCTCCCGGCCCCGCGCCTCCGCCCCCTCTCCCGATTCCAGCTGTGCCACGTCGCTGCAGGTGCGTCTTCCCCACTCTGCGCCTGCCTGGGAGCGGCTTCCCCAGGAACCCTGCTTCCTTCTGGCAGGAGAGAGTATTTGGAGCCTCCCGGTGGCCTGGGTCATCCCTGGTGGGGACGCCAGCCCACAGCAGCTGTTCCGTGACACAGAGGAACCATGAACTTGTGGGTCCACGTCTGTCCCTGGTGAAGCCCGTTCCAATGGGACTGTGTATCGAAGCCAGCTTCAAGGGACTGTAGATGGACTCAGCCAGAGACTGTCACCATAGGCTCCCTGGGACTGGGTTATAAACCCTCAGCTCACGAGAGGGGCGGCATATACTTTATTGGACCTGGCACTTTTGAGGGTGACCAGGTCTTCTGACAGGGACAGGGCACAGACCTCGGGGCGTCCTGGAGGGGACACGTGTCCCGTGTTACCAGCCTCTTCCTGCTCTGTCTGCCGCGTTCTCTCCCTTAGGTCACTGCTGCCCCCGCCCCCACCCAGCGCTGTCACCAGGGGCCAGGCCTGCATTCTCTCTCTGAGGCCCCGCTGGCCCCGCCCTCTGGCCCAGGGCCGCTCTGAGCAGGGCTCGGTGGGAGTGGACCCCCCAGCCGGAGTGTCTGGGTCCGTGTCTAGCACAGGGTCTCACTCTTGTTGTGGGGAACGGAGACCTGCGGTCTCCCTGGTGCCCCCACTGGGAGGGCACATGGGATACGGGGACCCAGGCCGGCCGAGGCGCCCCCTGCAGCCTCCTGGAGGGAAATCCCGTGTCCAGCCTGTTGCTGATTACAGTGCCTTCCGAGCGTTGAGCCAGAGCTGCCTGGAAACAGCGCGGTCCGCCCTGTTCGTCTGCTTGTGGCCGCGTTGTCTTCCTGTCCAGCCAGGACTCCCAGAGCACGTCACTCCCCGGTCCCGGCACACCTGCGAACGTCCGTGGAGCTCAAACACGGAGTCTGCTCGGACAGGCCGGACTGCAAGGGGGCCGGGAGGGCCACGGGACAGGGTCCAATCAGCCGGTAGCCTGGCCGGGAGGGCCACGGGACAGGGTCCAATCAGCCGGTAGCCTGGAATTCAGCGGAAGTGGCCAGAGCCCACAGAAGGTTCTGGAAGGGGCTGCAGGAAGCCTTCGAGGCCTGCCACTCTGGAGGACAATTTCCCCCTGGTCCAGGGCAGGGCTGAGCCTGGCAGACCACAGGAGGGCCCAGTGTATGGACCAGGTGGAGGCAGGGTCGTGGGGCGCGGGCAGTGGCACAGGAAGCCCATGGGGCCGTTGCCCAGGCAGCTGGGGCCCTCCTGCACCCCGTGGGCTCCCGGAGGTGCTCGCCTCCCCCGGCCCTCACGTGGCCCTCGGGGAACCCACGTCCCCAGCACTGCTCTCTGCCCACCCGCCAGGCCCTGGGGGCGGCCCACCCAAGCCTGTGACGTTCACTCACCGCATGGAGGAGGCCCGTGTGTGAGCTGCGGGTCACGCCTGTGCTGGCCGCTCACATGTCCCGTCCCCGCGTGCCGTGAAGCCCAGAAACAAGACGGTGTTGGCGGGATGCGCTTGAGAGCAGGCGTGCACGGCCGCCCGGTGGTCAGTTGTCATTCCCGTGCCCTGTCCCGGAGGCGGCTGCCGGTGAGCCTGCGGGGACACGTGGTGTTAATTCAGCAGTGTGAGGAGCAGCCCGCTGTGCCCTGACCCGGGTCACCGCGTATGGTCCAGCCTTCGGTTCTCAGGTGCCCACGCGGAACGGCAGGCGGTTCCGTCCTCCGTCGACCAGAGCAGGGGTAGGCTCGCTGGGGAGCGGCAGCCTCGCGGCTGCGCCCTCGGAGCATGAGGACTCCCCGCCGTGTTGTGCTCACGCGCTTTCCTGCCCGATCACCCCCTCGGCCCGCGGGCAGCAGGTGCAGAGAGCGTCCGCGGCCCCGCGTGCTCCTGGACCGGGTGTGGGGCACAGCGCTCCTGAAAATGCCGCTCGCGCTCTTGACAGGAAGTTAAGAGGGACCTTAGAGTGAAGTCAGAGAAAGAGAGGGGCACCTGCAGGAGCCGAAGTTCATATGACTGGTCCCAGGGCCAGAAATCCATCCAAAACCAGTTCAGTAGAGTAGGAAACACCGGTCCGCGTAGGCTGGAGCATTTCAGAGGCAGCACAGCACTGATGACGGGGCGGGGGGACGAGACACGCAGGAGAGGGCACGGGCAGCTTGCCACTGCTCTCGCCAAGACATGCGTGTGCCGTGGGGACTTGTTAGGGGAGAAGCACCCCTCTGGGGGCTCCAGAGGGGGTTTTCTCGGTGATGGAAGCACCGGGCGCCGCAGGAACAGGGGGACGCCTGTCAACAGCAAGAAAACATTGAAAGCGCACTCGCGTGTGTGTGTCCACGGAAGCCCCAGAGAGGCGTCTCGCTGTGCGCAGTGGGGAGCCGTGGCCCAGGCTTGCCCAGGACCTCACCCGGGCACGACTGGCAGACGGACTCGCGGTTCCTGAAGAGAAACCGACTCTGGTCTTCAGCTCGGGTCATGACCGCACGGTTTGTGGGGTCGAGCCCCCCGTCCGGCGCTGTGCTGACAGCGCAGAGCCAGCTGGCAACTCTGTCTCTCCCTCTCTGTGTCCTCCAGCCTGCGACCAAAGTTCTCATGTTAGCAAGTCCCCAGCACACGGCGTCCTTGGGCTGAGTGAGCACAAGCCCTAGATGCAGGGAGGACCTGGGTCAAGTTCACCCACGTGACAGCAAAACCCAACTGCCAGAAGTCCCGGGGGCGGGAAGGCGGCGCATTTGCCACAACCCAGAGCAAGCCGCCCTTGATTGGAAACATTGTCACCAACATCAGCCACAGGACAGCAGATGGATACTATGCTGACTTCGTCACCTCTGTGGCCACTAGACGGTTTAAGCTTACACACACCTTAGTTGGCGTGCATCCTGACAGCGGCCCGGGAGCGCCTGCACCTGCAGAGCAGCCGTCGGTTCGGCTCCAGTGCAGTAACCGTCAGCAGGGGGCGGCCGCGGGGCCCTGCGGCGGCTCAGCCCGGAGCTGGGAGCCATCGCTGTGCACTTTCTCTTGGCCGGGCTTCTCTGTCCTCTGTGCACCGAGACCGACACACATTTGGAATGTGTGTTGTTGCAGATGATTGTAAGCTGCATCTGTGGATCGTAAATCCTTCGTGAGGTTGAGGTTTCCCATCCCTCCGCTGCCCTGTTTCCCATCGAGCGCGGAGAGGCCAGGCCTCTGAGATCGCCTCCTCCCTGAGCGCGCGCCCCAGGTGGGGACCGCAACCCGGTTCTGTGCGCACACGCGCTTGGTTTTAGGGCAGCTGTCCGTCTGCTGTGTCTGCCCCTCACCTGGCGCCTCTGGTGAACCCCATGTGTCCGCCCCTCTGAGCCCTTCCTGTGGTGTCACCCTGACCAGTGCTGCACCCCATTCTCTGCTGGGCTCCCGACCGTGGCGTCCTGGGACGCCCTGTGCTCCGCACCCACCCGGCCGCGGGGACTCAGCACTGCACAGGCGTCCCCTGTGGTGCTGGGTCTCAGGCCGTGTGCAGGGCCGGGCTTGGGGACAGCGGTGCAGCCTGAGCCTCAGCGGGACAGCCTGCCCACTCGCCACCACCGTGGGAGGGCAGGTGCAGCGTGTCCACGCCGACTCCGGGCCGGCTTCCCGTGCTGAGTCCAGCCGATTCCGGAATGACCTCAGCTCTGTCTCCCCAGATCGCCTTCATGACGCTGACGCTCTTCCCCGTCCGGCTGCTGCTCGTCCTGGCCGCCATGCTGCTCGCCTGGCCCCTCGCGCTCCTCGCCACGCTGGGGTCCGCGGAGAGAGAGCCTGCACCGTCCCCAGCCTTGTGGGAGAAGTAAGTCACACGTCTGCAGGGCCCTGCCGTGTGGGGGTCACAGAGTCTCTCCCTCCCGCCCCCGGCCACTCCTGAGCATCCTCCCCCGCCCTGGACCCGGAGCACCCCGGGCCGCCCTCTTCCGGCGGGACACCACCAGCGGCATGCCCCCTTCCTCTCAGGGGTGGCCGGTTCCGCCCCTGCCGTGCCCCCACCACACCCCTGCCCTGGGGGAGCTTCCAGGGGCCACAGAGCCGCGGGCCGCTGTTGGTGTGTGCTCAGCAGAGATTCCGGGCGTTTCCGTGTCCCCAGTCCTGCTTGCCCATCCGGTCTCTGCAGGGTCCGGGGTTGCCCCTGCTGTGTAGACCTGCAGGCTCCCTGTGTTTGCTCATCACGTGCGGACAGGGCAGCGCCATCTAAGCATGGCCGTGTTGTGCGCAGACCATCGTGGGCCTCAGAAAAGGAGAGTAAATCACAGTGTCTTCGTGCTCGTCCCTAAAGCTGCTCTGAAGCGTACGCACTGGTCAGTGAAGGTGGCGTGCTGCCAGGGGGGCTTTGACAAGTGCTCCCGCGTCTTAGAGGGTGTCCTGTTGCCCTGAGCCCAGAGCGCCGCGCTTTCTCCACGGGCTCCCATCAGCCGTGCGGGTCCTCGGACCGTCTGTCCATCACGAGGAGGCAGCTGACCTGGTCAGCGATGGTTTTGCTGGATCCCAGCCACTCACGTCATCCGTATCCCACCGTCCAGGAGGGTAGGGTCGCCGCGGCAGACGCCGGAGGGCCACGAAGCCCAGAGCATTGGCTCCTGGCCCGTGACGGGTGTGAGGGGCTGGCTCGGACCTCCTCACCGAGAACGGGTGTGCCCGGCGGGGCCTCCTGTCCTGACACACGCCTGTCCTGCTCACACACAGCAGTGACATGCGCGGCAAAGACGGCCAGGTCTGAGTCGAGCGTCTGCCGAGCCGGCGAGGAGCATGGCGTGGCTGTGCTGGGGACCCTCACGCAGGTCCCTGTGCGCGCTCCCAGTGGTCTTTCACGCTCTTTGCCCATCGTCAGTACCAAGTGAGCCCCGGTCCGTCTTCCTCCCTGGCGGACCCAGAGACAGCCCGTGAGCTGCTGCCATCCTGTCCCCAGCACAGCGCCTGGCCTGGGGACGCCAGGATGCAGGTCCGGAGGGAGGGACGGCTGCTTAGCGGTCCTCTCACTGTGGTCGCCTGGGCGCGCTGGGGTCATCGCTGGCTTTGGGGTCCTCATTCAGACTTTCTGGGTTTCTTAATTCTCTTTGAAGAGCATGCTGTGCCTTGAGGGTTTTTTAATGTTATAACCCTAACATACGAATTTAGTATCAAATATGTTATCACACAAAACCTAGACCAAATAGAAAAGAGAATTCCAGTTTTGCTGGGCTGAGAATCCATAGCTAGAAAGCAGAGTTTTTCGTAGTTTTTTATAAATTACAAGTGACTTGACTAAAAATTTGAGTTTCAGTCCTGCTAGGCCAACACTGCGTTCTGGCGCTTTTGGTCTAATTCCTTGTTCCTTCGGCTCTGGTCTCAGGCTGGGCCCCTCCTCTCTCCACACAGGCAGCTCTGATTCCGCCTTTTCAAAGCGGGGGCTCCGGGCGGGCCTCCCCTGCCCATGCCGCGCTTAGGCGCCTCGTGTGTGTGCCCGGAGCGCGCCCGGGAAGTGGCCCTCAGGGGCAGCAGTAGAGGTGTGGTGTCCGTGGAGACCGCCCGTCACTGTGTACACATGTGTGAGTGTGTACATGTGTATGCGCCTGTGACCAGATGTATATGCCTGTGTGGGTGTGTACATGTGTATCCAAGCATGTGAGTGTGCATGTGTGTACACGTGTGTATGCATAAGTATGTCTGTAAGCATGTGTATATGTGTACACGTGTGTGATCACATGTGTATGTGTGTGCATACATGTCTGCATTCGTGCGTGTGTGAGTATGCATGTGTATGTGCAAGTGTGTGTATGTACATGTGTAT
Organism: Suricata suricatta; assembly: GCF_006229205.1. Lineage (NCBI taxonomy): Eukaryota > Metazoa > Chordata > Mammalia > Carnivora > Herpestidae > Suricata > Suricata suricatta. The sequence goes on from NC_043705.1 coordinate 147,025,758, forward strand.
GAGCACATGTGAATGTATATGTGAGTACAAGCCTGTGCGTGTGTATGTACATGTGAATGTGTGTATGCATATGTTTGAGCATGTGAGCACATACACATGTGGGGGCATATGTGTGTTCATGCACTGTGTATGTGCACAGGTGCATGTGTGCAAGCATGTGCATGAGTGTGTACATATGTGTGGATGTGCACACTACTGTGTACATGTGTATGTGTGTACATGCACATGCATGTGTATATGTGCGTGTGAGAGTGTACATCGGTGTGTGTTTTAGCATATGCATGTGTATGTGTGTGTGAATGTGTGCAGGCATGTGCATGTATACATGCATGTGTGGCTGTGTGCATGTGTGTGCACGTGTATATGCATGTGTGCCTTGTGGGTGTGTGCACATGTGTGTGCGTGTGTGAGCCGTGCACAGCCCTGGGCTGGGTCTGGTGTCCCGGGAAACACTGAGCCCCTTAAAGGAGAACATGGACACGAAGTGCCTGATGGGGGGCTCAGGAGTTAGGAGGGCACGGGTTGAAGGCACACAGGGCTGGCCCGGAGAGCCTCCGCGGGGTCACCCGGGAGGTGTGTGGTCTGACGCCATGCAGGGTTCCATCAGGGAGGGATTTTGCTGAACAGAAGTTGGTGCCCTCCGGACTTCCTGGACCGAAAGCCTGGGCGTCCAGGGCAGGAAGGGATGGTACAGCCTCCCAAGATGGCGATTCACAGTTACTTTCGGCCCACAGAGCCGTGTAAACAACGAGTGCATCTTCTTGCAAACCCTGACCGGGGGGCCAGTGGTGGCAGTTGGTGTTCGGGCTGTGCCCCTCGGCCGACTCACGCGGTTAGAAAGAGGGGGTGGTGGTTCCCTTCGGCCGCCGGAGGCTGCGGGCGCTGGGATCGGGCGGCTCCGGTTCCCGGCCTGCAGACGGTGCTGGCGGGCAGCTCTGGCCTGTCTCGTACTGGACGCCTGTCCCATCACCTCGGAGCCCCGCTCTTCGGATCCCGTGTAACCTCGTTTCCTGTTACGGACTCTCGTTGGGCCCGTTCCTGGAAAGAATGCCGAGCTCTGCGCGGCCTGAGATCCCGCAGCCTCGTGAGTGCGCCGCGATGATGCTCTCCTCCCAGGGTCCCAGCACCCCGCCCCCCACCCATCCCTCCTCTGCTGAGCACCGTGCCTCCCTGCAGGTCTTCTGAGCGCGATCTGTCTCCTCAGCCTGGTTTGGGGTTTTTTCTCCAAGATTCCCTGGAGACACGCAGGAGAAACGGGGATGCACTTCACGTCCTGGTCTCCCCTCTCCCCTCGGCGTGGATGGACAGCTTGTCGGGACGCAGACGACAGATTCCAGACTGTCCGTCCCTGAGGCCTCAAAGGCGTGAGCATGCTGCCCGCCGGCACCTGCAGCCGTGACGCTCGGGTCGCCTGCCTGCATTCTCTGCAAGTTCTGTCATCTTCTCTGCGTCCTCGGGAATTTGAAAAACTCTCAGAGGAAGTCGGAGGAGCCTGAAGTCTCCGTCCCAAGTGCCGTCCTTCTCCCTGCGTGTCCGGGGAAGCCTCACTTCGCGGCTCCCCGGCGAGCCGGCTGTTTCTGCAGCGAGGTGCTCGCCCGCTCTCTGCCCCTCGCCCCGCGCCCCGTTCTGGGCTCCGTAACCATCCGAGGCGAGCGTGGGCGGCCAGGCCCCCTCCCGTCGCGGCTTCCCGGGCCGGTCTCTTCTCTGTCACCTGCCTGGCTCGCTCACGTCTCGGCTTCTAAGACGCCCACCTGGGTGATGAACGGAGGACGCCGCAGGCATGGCCCTGTGCACGTGGCCCTGGTTCACTGTTCCCGGGAAACGCCCAGGGCCCTCAGGGTGGTCACCGCGGCCTGAGCCTCGGCCGGGAGGTGCCGGGCTGTGGGCAGGGCTGTGGGCAGGGCTCTGCTGCGCGGCCGGCTCTCCCCAGCGGGCCGTGTCCCGTGGCCGGTCCCCCCGAGGTCTGCAGAGAGTCGTCAGGGGTGGTGTGTCCACACCCTACCCTGTTTCTGTTTAGTGCTGTTTGGCCTGTTGACCTGAGGGGCGGGAGGTGTGTGTCTAACAGAAACATCAGGATTTGGTCCCTGCTTCCTACTGGCCCCCTGCTTCCACCTTCCTCTGCGTCTGACTTCCTGGGACTGGCCCCCTCCCGGCCACAGCCTCCCCGGAGCCTCCTGTCTTCCGTGCACGTGTCCCTGGGTGTCAGCTGGCTCTTATCTCTGTACGTGTTGTTAGGAGGAGCAGCACGCACGGACAGTGTGCCGTTGGAGAAGTGCCGACGTGACCACGCCGGCTGTGGAGACGAGGCTTCGAGCGCGGCCCCCCGCGTGTGTGCACCGACAGGGCGGTGGTGCGCCGGCCGCAGGCTCGGGGCGGCTGTGCCGGGCCCCGTGCTCCCCCAGCGC
>NC_043705.1:147028262-147030702 GCF_006229205.1 Suricata suricatta
CGGGGCGGCTGTGCCGGGCCCCGTGCTCCCCCAGCGCTGGGCCGCGCCGGCTGCCGGGCTTCGTCTCCCAGAATTCTCGCGGGCGGTCAGTCCGGTGGCGTCGCCGGCGCTTACGTTTGTGTCATGCAGTCTTGTCATCTGCGTCCTCTCAGAGGTGACCCCTTCTCGTCCCCGTGTCGTTCGGTGACGTGGAGGTCCGTCATCTGGTTGCCGCCGTCAGAGGTTACGACGAAAGTCTGTGTTCTCACACGTTTAACGATGAACAGGAAGCAAATTCAGTTAATCTAGGCCGACTTTTACTTTACTTCCCAAAGCCATCGTCCAGCTGAGTTCATCCGGAGAAGCCGCGGAGACCGCGCGGCCGCTGCTCCCGGGCCCGCGAGCCTGAGGGGGGGCCCTGCGTCCCCCCGCGGCCGCTGCTCCTGGTCTCGGCCGACTTCTCTCCTGATTCTGATTGCATTTTGGATGTGTTAGTGGGGTGATTTTATCTGAAACGCCCACGCCCAGAATGCGGATCCGTCCCCTTCTAACGCTTGCGGCCCCGGGTCTGAGGCCGGCCTCGGTTCCCGGGACTCGGTGTGTCTTCACGCGGCCGTGGAGCGCGCACAGCCACCCCCGTCCTCCTCACAGAGTGTCGGTCGGCACATCTAAAGAAGCGCAGCGCCTGTTCTCTTCCCTCCCCCCGCCGGGACATGTTTCGAGTCGGCCTGGACGGCGCGCTGGGTCACTGGCAGGCTGGCGCTGCGTTCCCAGCATCCGTCTCCGCGGGGCCAGCCTTGCGCTAGCGAGCCAGGCCGGCGACACCCCTGCTCTGCCTCGGTCTAACCGCACCGCCTTTCTTGCAGGGTCGTGGACTTCCTGCTCAGGGCCATCATGCGCACCATGTGGTTTGCCGGCGGCTTCCACTGGGTGGTGGTGAAGGGGAGGCAGGCCCTGCCCTCTGAGGCTGCCATCCTCACCCTGGCACCACATTCCTCCTACTTTGATGCCATCGTCGTCACCATGACCATGTCCTCCATCGTGATGAAGGCAGAGAGCCGAAACATCCCAATATGGGGAAGTGAGTGAGTCCCCCCAACTGGGAGTGAGTCCTCCCCCCTCTGGGAGTGAGTGAGTCCCCCCCACTGAGAGTGAGTCCTCCCCCCACTGAGAGTGAGTGAGTCCCCCCCAATGGAAGTGAGTCCCCCCCGCTGGAAGTGAGTCCTCCCCCACTAGGAGTGAGTGAGTCCCCCCACTGGGAGTGAGTCCTCCCCCCACTGGGAATGAATGAGTCCCCCCCACTGGGAGTGGGTCCTCCCCCCACTGAGAGTGAGTCCCCCCCACTGGGAGTGAGTCCTCCCCACTGGAAGTGAGTCCCCCCCACTGAGAGTGAGTGAGTCCCCCCCCACTGGGAGTGAGTCCTCCCCCCACTGAGAGTGAGTGAGTCCTCCCCGCACCGGGAGTGGGTGACTCCCCCCCCCCGGAGGGAGAGGGTGAGCCCCTGTCCTGCAGGTCAGTGCGGATCACACCCACGTGCACGAGGCCCTTGTCCTTGGGTCTGTGCTTGCCGTTTGTTGTGGTTCCTCTGTAACACTTGTCGTTGTCATGGTCACTTTTCGTCCGCACACAGGTGCTCCACGGTGGGACGTGTTGGGGCGCGTCGTCCGGTGCTCTGCCACCGGGAGCTCCCCCGCTGGGGACGGGTCCATAGCTTGTCCCAAGGCACTGGGTCCTGTACCCAGAGCCCTGCTGTGCAGGTGTCCCTAGGCCTGGTGACAAATTGCCAAACTGGTGGCTTAAAAGAGTGGAAGCGTATGCCCTGCTCTGGAGCCGGAAGTCCAAGGGCCTTCCGGAAACATCCTTGCTGCTGGCGGCCCGTGCCCCTCGTCACAGGCGTCTCCGTGTGTGTCTCTTACAAGGACGCCTGTCCTCGGATGGTCTGGGGGGACCTTATTTTCAGACCCGTAGCCAATTACATCTACCAACTCCCTTTTCCTGAAGAAGGTTTCGTTCACGGGTTCTCAGGGTTCAGATGTGGACACACGGTGACACACGGTGACACAGTTTCTCTCCTGAGAAGTATCTTCCCGTGTTTAGACCCTCTTTCCTGACACCAGCCATCCTCTTTGGTGGCAGGAGTGCTGACCCGCCCCCCCCCAACAGGGGGCCATGTGGCACGTGTGGCCTGTGGTGCGTGGCAGGGCTCTCGGCCGCCTGAGTGTCCAGGAGCGCCTGTGATGGCCCCACGCCGGGTGACCTGGAGCACCCCACGCTGGGTGACGGCCCCACGCCGGGTGACGGCCCCACGCCGGGTGACCTGGAGCACCCCACGCCGGGTGACGGCCCCACGCCGGGTGCCTCAAGACATCAGGTGTCAGTCTCTCACCGTCCGGGGCCAGGAGTGCAGAGCACAGGTCCTGGGGTGCAGCCTGCGCAGCCCCCCGCAGCCCCCCGCAGCCCC
>NC_043705.1:147030802-147046349 GCF_006229205.1 Suricata suricatta
GGCCTTCTCCCTGCGTGCGTGTCTGCGTCTCCTCCCGGTCTTGTGAGGACCCTGGGCTGGGTCCCACCCTCCTCTGGCCGTGAGGACCCTGGGCGTGGGCCCACCCTCCTCTGGTACCACGTCATCTTACCTTGAGTTCATCTGCAGATGCCCTGTTTCCAGATGAAGTCACAGTCACAGGTCCCTGAGGTTAGGACAACAGCCTGTGTTTTTGAGGGCCACACTCTACCCGCAGTAAGGCTGGTGGGGTTTAAGCCATGCGCCTGGGCCCCTCTGACCCGGAAGCCTGCCCCCCAACTCCTCTCCCCTGTTAGCAGGGGTGGGGCCGGCCTTCTCCTCTCCACTGCACCCTGACGTACAGGCCCAAGGACGCTGGTGTCACCGTGGACCTTGCAGGGTGCGGGGCTGCACACCATCGTGTGAGGGGGCTCGGTGATGCCCACTGCCCTCAGGATCAGACCCTGGCCTGCGGCCCACCCCTCGGGGACACTGTCCCCAACGTCCCCTGTCCTGGGGTGGAAGTGGCCTGCTCCCATACGAATGCCTGTCCCTCCCCCGCAGCTCTGATCAAGTACATTCGGCCAGTGTTCGTGTCCCGCTCGGACCAGGACTCACGCAGGAAGACCGTGGAGGAGATCAGGAGGCGGGCGCAGTCCAATGGGAAGTGGCCGCAGGTAGTGCCGCCTTGCTTGCGTTCTGAGCGGATTTATCCCCGAGAGATGTGAACTTATAGGTGGGCCTGGGTGGTGGGCACCCAAAAGGCCAGAACCGGCCTTCCCCAGGGGCTGGATTTGTTCGGTTTCATTTTGTTTTTGGTGAGTGTGTGGATTCAAGATTGCGCTGAGCTCAGGTACTTTGGGTCCTGAAATTTTAGAATTAAAAGACATCAGGACACCATTGTCAGGTGTATCTCAAGTTCCAAAGCCTCTGTACTGAGGTGCATCTCCCCGGAGGCGCTAACCGGACTCGGTCAGCTAGCCCGCGTCGGCCGACGGGGAGGTTCGTTCACACTGTGTGTCTCCCAGCCACCATCGAGGGGCTGGGATCCGTGGGACTCTCCGGGTTCCGGATGCTCAGAAACACCGGAAGGCCTGGCTCCCAGGCACCTGTGCCCGTGGGCAGCCCCTTGGGGGCCGTGACGTTTGGGGTGCCGTGGCTGCTGCCCCACCATGGAAAGTGGCCGTGTGGGCTGCATTTGCCTCCACCTGGGGGACAGTTGGTTCATATCACATCGCTGGGGTGTGGATCCGAGTCATTGAAGCTCTGGGGGGGGTGTCTAACCCGCGTCTGTGGTGGTGCTGGTCTGGCCCAGCCCGATGCCTTCCGCCCAGCACCCTCTTCTGTGAGCCTTTGTCCCACATGTCCGTGTGGGCGCCCATGCTGCACTCGCGGAGTCCTGTGGGCTGGGGCTCAGCACCTGGGCCTCAGCAGCCATGAGCACCCCCTTGTGAGCACCCCGTGTGCACCCCCTTGTGAGCACACCCCTTGTGAGCACCCCGTGTGCACGCCCCTTGTGAGCACCCCGTGTGCACACCCCTTGTGAGCACAACCCCTTGCACGCTCGCAGGACTCCTGTGCTGCGATGCTTCCAGATTTGAGTGGAACCTGTGCTTGGAGAGACAGTCCATGGACGCCTTCCACTTGCGTCCGTCCTGTTTCAGCGGAGCAAACGCACCGTCCGGGGTGCGCCAGGCGCGGAGAAAATCGATCGTGTTCTGAATTATGTCTCTTTAAGGTTGACCTTTTTCTTTTTTATCATTCCAAGATAATGATTTTTCCAGAAGGAACATGTACCAATAGGACCTGCCTAATTACGTTCAAGCCTGGTATGTGGGGTTTTTTTTTTAAATGTTTTTAACATTCTGTTTATTTTTGAGAGAAAGTGCCAGCAGGGGAGGGACAGAGAGAGGGGGAGACACAATCTGCAGCAGCTCCAGGCTCTGAGCTGTCAGCACAGAGCCCCACACAGGACTCGAACCCAAACTGTGAGATCATGACCTGAGCTGAAGTCGGGAGCTTCCCCGACTGAGCCCCCCAGGGGCGCCCCTGAAGCTGTCTTAATTCTACAGAGAGTGTCCTCCTCAAGGAGACGGTGGGGGGGGGTGCCCTTGCTCCCACAGAAGCGCACCGGGCTGGAGGGGCTCCTGGGTCCGCCTCCGGCGCGGCGGGGCTGCTGGCCCGGGTCCTGGGGGCCCACAGCCAGCGGCCGTGTGGCACCGTCACTACTGACCGGGCGGGGAGGCGGGAAAGCGGCGTGAGGCGTGCCGGCACCTGAGACGCCGCCCTTCCCCCGCAGGCGCCTTCATCCCCGGGGTCCCCGTGCAGCCTGTGGTTCTGCGGTATCCGAACAAGCTGGTGAGTGCTTTCCTGGGCCACGGCCATGTACCTGGGGGCGGGAATCTGAAGATGTTTCCTGCGGCGTTTCTAGTCAGTCCTGAGCTTCCAGAACACTTCGGTGTCCGTGGGTGGTGGGAAGTGGCCCGTCCTTCCTGATTGGTCCTGACGGTTTAATGTGAGACCCCACCCCACCCCCAAGCGCAGCCGGGAGCCCGGACGAGGCCTTGGCAGCTCCCGGGCATGGCCCCACCACGGCCTCCGCTGCCAAGTCTGCCAGAGCCCCTCCCCCAGGGGCCTGTGCACCTGCCGCACGTGCCGGGCGCAGTCGGCCCTCAGGGCTCCCGTGCTGCTGGCTTCGCCTCACTTGTGCCAGGACCCCTGGGGTGGGGGGCGTCCTTGCACGTCTCGTGTCCTCGGGCCCTGCCTGGGCTCCGGGTCCACTGGGCCGCTTCCTGACGGAGGACACAGGAGGTGCGTTTATCACTGAGTTTTCTCTCTGTCCCGGTGTTTTTGTGAGACCAGAAAAGAAACTCACTGGTCACGACACAGTGGGCCTGGAGTTGCCGGTGTAGATAGTGGCAGAGTCCTGGGTGACGTCTGTGGGCGTGAGGGGCCGGCCCGCCGCCTTGGGGCCAGACCTGAGCAGTCTCGGGCATGCGCACTGGACCCCATGCCTGCAGGTGCCGACGGCCACCAGAGGGGTTTCCAGAGCGGTCAGTGAGCGGTTGTCAGAAGCAGCAGCCACACAAGCTGCCCGGTGACATAACCCTGTGGTGTGTCACCGTGGAGGTGCGTGCGTCCGCTGTGTGTGAGGCTGAGTCATTCTGTCCTCAAGTGCGTAGACTTTTTTTTAAGTCTGTTTCATCAACTTATTTTAAGCAAATTGCCTTTCCCGGCATCTAGAAGCATTCAGCCCGGCTGCTTTGCACTCTCTTCTCGTGGGTCTGTGTCATCTTCTTCAGCTGCATAATTTCTGGGGAGACCGCCACTGACCGCCCGGCACCCGGCTCCGGTGGTGGGTCGGTTTCGGGAGCTAGCGAGTGTTGTCAGGACTTCAGGAGAAGGAAGCCCACATAGGGCCCGGGATCAGGGTGCGTGTCCTCTGATGTCCCCCCTGAGTGTGACACAGAAGCCAAGACTGAGGGTGGGGCACTGGGTGCACATAGGCCCCATGGGTGTGCGCCCCGCCCCCTCCCGAGGCCAGGACCTCGGGGGCACGGGTGGATGTGGGGTGGAAGGAGCCTCACGTGGTGGGTCGGCTCACGAGGCCGCGAACAGCAGGCTCTGGGCTGTCGACCGTGGCCGCGGGGACAGCGTGCACGAGGGGGAGGGCAGCGTCCCAGGTGGACGTCGGGTTCGCTGGCCTCGGAGCCGTGGGAGGACGGGAGTGTGTCGGGAGTGGCCCCTCGTCCCAGAGCGGTCTGGGGAGGACGGCGACACCTCCGTCTCGGTGAGAGACACGCAGCTCGAGGCCAGGACGGAGGGCGGGCGCTCTGTGGACAGAGGGGCCCGCTCGGACTCGGCTGTGACTCACCCCGCTCCTTTCTTGCCCCCAGGACACCATCACGTGGACGTGGCAAGGACCCGGAGCGTAAGTGAGACGCCGTGCTCTCTCGTGCGTCGGGGGCCGCTCACGTGACCGGCCTGCATTCTGGCCACTTGGGCAAATGCGGGAGCTTGAACGCGGGACCCGCTGCTGTTCGACAGCAGTTAAGTTCTGCCCGCTGTGCAGACTGGGTGCCCAGCCTGGTGCGCACTCGCCCTCCTGGTTCCGGGGCCTCGGTTCACTGTGGGACGGTGACCGGGTGGCTCTCCTTCCCGCTTGTGCCTGTCCGCTCCGTGACCACTGTCACATCTGACACCCGCAGCTCCAGGAAGGGTAGGGGAGCTGTGGGGCCGGGGCCGCCCCCCCCCCCCGCCCCGGACGGGGAGCTGCAGACGGGGACCTGTGGGGACAGGAAAGCTGCAGGGACGGGGCGCCCTCCCCTCGGACGGGCTCCAGGACGGCACGCCTCCATGGCGCCAACATCTGAGCGGCTGTTCAGCAGCAGAAGGGTGGGCGGTAGAGCCAGGCCCCCCGGCCTTGCCGAGGCATCTGGAGCGGGGGCTGGGAAGGGGTCCTGGGGGGCAGGGGCTGGAGGCCGGAGTGTGGAGGGTGGTGGTAAGAAGCAGGAGGGAAGCTGGGAGAAGGGCAGGAAGGGGCCGGCGGTGAGGGGCAGAAGCTGGGTGTCTGCAGAGTGAGGAGGGCAGCTGTCCTGCGGAGGGTGCGCAGGGGCCCAAGGACAGGGGGCCCCACGTGGCTCCCACATCCCACAGGGCGGTGCTGCCGGTCCTCCGGGCCCAGGCTCGGGGGAGTCCACCTCCCCCGGGGACAGCCAGGTCGGGACAGGGAAGACCGCCCCACCGCGGAGGCTCGGGGCCCGGCTGAGGGAGGCCCGGCCGCCCCTGAAGGACTCAGCTGCCCGGCGGCACCCCTGCGGGGGAAGGGCGGGCGGCGACTGGGCCCAGGATGGGAAGTAATTTAATTCTACAGAACGGAGGCCCTTTGACCAACGCGTGGTAACCAGTGCTGTCAATCGTTCATTTTCAAGGTTGAAAATCCTGTGGCTCACGCTGTGTCAGTTTCACAATCGAGTGGAAATCGAGGTTTGTATAGATGCGGCGTCGCCTACGGCGGCGTTGGGCTGGGCTTGTAAAGGGCCGGTGTCACAGGGTTGGTGTTCGGGGCTGTGTAGACGCACCGAGCCCGCGATCTGTGGAGACACAGCACCGTCCTCCGCGCAGACGCCCCGTCGGGCTGGACAGGGGCGGTGCCGGGCGCGTCTGCGCCACCGGGTGGGACATGGCGTCTGCGGACCAGTCCTGGGCCGACGTCCGCGCGGCGACTGCGCTAAGCGGGGTCTTGTCGGGTCCGTGTGGACGCGGCCTCGTGTACCGTGCGGGGTGTGTGTGGCCCCTGCACTGTGTCGGGGTCTGCAGAGACGCGACGTCGTGGGTGTGGGGGAGCGTCACGTGTCACGGCGTGTCAGAGCGTGTCACAGCTGCGATACCGTGTCCTCCGTCTTGCTTTGAAGTCTTTCCGTTTCTCTCCGAGCTACTTCCCGGGGCTGCTCACCAGTCACGTTGTGCCTCCTGCACGACTTTATTCCATTCAGATAGGAGTCTGGAAATCAGCAGCCGTCTCTTGTCACGGTCTGCGTAGCCTGACGGCGTGTGACATTGGCACGTGCAGTGAACTGCCTCCTGGCGTGTTTCACACGGCGCCGACCTGGGCGGACTCCGGGGCGTCCTCTTCTGTCTGACACGTGACCAGATCGCGTGGCCTGTGTCCCGGCGTGCGGCCCGCTGGGCGTCACATCCCTGCAGCCCGCACATTTCATCCACGTGCGTGAGGAGTAGGGTTTCCTTTTTAGGAAGGGAGTCGATAGGCTAGTCCCGCACCGCAGAGCGAAGATGGCGGCGTGGAGGGCGTGGTGGCTTCCGGCAGAGGTTGTCCAGCCGCCTTCCGGGTTCGTCCCTCCAGGAGAACCGAGGCCACTTACGCACAGCCGGCTGAGCCACGGGGCCCCTGGCCCAGCTCCAAGGATAGAAGTTTGTATGTGGCTTGTGCGCCGGGGGCCGGGAGGCAGCCGTGCGGGGGCTCAGGGGACCGCCCCTCCAGTGTGAGCTGCCCCATTTCAGGCCTCCTTTCTGATGTTCGGAGTTGAAAAGACACGATGACGTTTGGAAATCGCTCTAAGCGTCTTTACTCACTCTGTGCTTACGGGGGTCCGTGAGCACCTGCTCTGGTCTCCACGGAGTCTGGTTCCCGGTGGGGCTTCGGGGTGCCCTCGTACTGTTAAAGGTCTGCAGTAAAGAGAAGGCGCAGTGACATTTGCCTTCTCTGTACAGCGGGGTCGGCAGCGGACTGCGGGGCTCCCTCATTTAAAACGCTGCGTAAGCGTCGCTCGCGGGAACGCACCCACTCGTGGGACGATTTGTTGTGCTCTGAACACGCAGCGGGCGTCCGACCTGGTCCTCCCTGAGGAAACCGTGTGCTGTGTTAGCCCAGCGCGCTGAGGCGTCCAGAGGGGACGGCACGGTGACCTTCTGCCCCGAACAGAAGCCCCCGTGTGAAATCACACCCAAGGGGCGGGGGGGGGGTCTGCCCCAGGGCAGCGGGCGCTCCTGCTGAGGATGGTGGGTTGTGAGTGATCACACGTGTGCGCATGCGTGCTGTGACCACTTTGAAGATGATTGTAACGGAGAATACCGTGACCTTAACTGTGTCAAACATGCGACCGTCACCTCCGGTGGCCTGGTGACGGCCGGAAGTAACACAGCTTTCTCTGTGCTCAGTTCCTTCCCGTGTACAGCCCCTCGGAGGAGGAGAAGAAGGACCCCGCGCTCTTCGCCGGCAACGTGCGGCGCGTCATGGCGGAGTGAGTGCCTCTCCCACCCCGCGCCCGGCCGCAGGCACCTGCTGGGGCCCCGGGCTGCCCCTCGAGGGGCCCTGCACCTGCTGCGTCCTCCTGAGCTCTGGAAACAAAACAGCCAGTAGCCTTAGGAGAGCGGATGGGCTCATGCTGAGTGGGGGCAGGGGGGGGCGGTGCTTGTTGGCCACTCAGGTCCCGCCTCTGGGCTCTGTCGGGTCACGCTTCTGCCTCCTCAGACGTGTGGGGAGGAGCCGGTCACCGCGGGGGATGGGCCACGCAGCCCGGTGGCCCCCGGGGGTGTCCTGTCCTCGTCTCTCTGTCCATCTGCTCGGGGGCCTGTTAACTTCTCCCTCCCCCCTCCCACGTGAGGTCGGGAATCGTGGATTTAATCCATGAGATAATGCGCCTCTGCACCTGGTGTGCATGCCCTCGCAAGTTCTACTCTGTTCCCATTCCCTTCGGGGCTGTGCTGGGTGACGTCTGCTTGTGCGCGCACACACACACCCACCCCCGTGTCCCATCTTCTCTCCCCGCCTGTCTTCTGCTCCCAGGCCGCAGGGGCTGCCTCTCTGTGGCACTCAGGTACTGGGAGGGGCTCTCGGTGCCCGGGGGGGTCCCGGCAGGAGGTCTGGTGGCCCTGGGGGGTTTTCACGGGTGCTGTCACTGAGCTGGTGTGGCCCGGGTGTAACATGCACCCCGTCTGCTCACTGGGTACAGACTGGACCCCACAGCAGCGTATTCTGTGGGGCTCCTAAGCAAAATCCTAACCTGAACGCACATAAATTAGCACTCAGCATGTCCACATGCCCCTCAGAAAGCTAGACACTGGGGACCCGCCTGCCACCGGCACCTTGTGTCCCTCCTGCTCTCAGAATCCCACCCCCAGACGCGCAGGGAGCCGCTGGCCACCAGGGTGCCCTTGACTCTCAGCATCTGGGGAGTCGGGGCGTTCACTGATGCCCTGGTCCAACCTCTCGATAGAGAAATGATCCCCCAGATTGAAGGCCTGGCAGGTCTGAATTTTAACCCAAGGGGCACCCCTTGCCCCAGAATCCACAGGGGACCCAGAGCTGTGGTCGTGGGGAGTCACCTTCCTGGTCCAGGACCCACCTGGGAACGGCAGGGCCCCTGTGGGACAGTCCGGGTCACTCCCGGTACATCTGGGCTCCAGCCCCCACATGGGATCTCCTGAGGGGCTGTGGAAGCGGCGGGAAGTAACCGTCAGCTCAGTGTCACACACGTGGCACCACGTTCCCCTTAGTGGAAGCGCACGTTCTGCAGGGAGCCTGACGTGGCGCTTCAGAGCGGTGAGCCCTGGCCCCCCGGACCGCCGAGAGCGGCCCTCCCCGCCGTCAGGCCTGCGGGGGCTTCTGGGTGAGGCCCCCTCAAGGGGTGCTGTCCTCTCAAAGGCACCAGGCGCCCGCCGGCTGTCTGGCAGGGGGAGCATGGTAACACACTAGCCGTGAAGCCTGGGGGCCCCAGGTTCCAGTCCCTGGAATTTGGGGTTCGCTTGAAGCATTTGTTTGGTGCCAAAGGTGGACCTTCCTGCTGCCGTTCGGCACCTGTCGGCGTGGGGGGCGCCGGCGGCTCCGGTGACAGGCAGGGTTACAGGCTCTCCTGCGTGGCGGCTGCCCGCTGGGCCCCGGCCCCAGTGCTGCAAGGGCGGTGGCTCACGGGGTCGCGACCCCCTGCTTCCTCCAAGGTTCCTTGCGGTCCCTCTGTCCTGCTGGGGCCCCATCCTGGGGCCCCGTCCTGGGGAGGGATGTGCCGGAGTGCACGGAGCAGGGCTTGGGGACCACGACTGGCCTGGCCCAGAGGGAGTTTCAGCAGGTCCCTCCCACCCCACCTTCCCCGGCTTTCTCTCTCAAAGACCGCGGGGGCCGGAACCCCTAGGGACGGCTGTGCTGCACCTGCAGGAGCCAATGGGACCGAGCGTGGGGCCGGGCAATGCGCCCTAAGAAGTGGGCTTGGGCACCGCCCGTCTGCCTGTTAGGACCTTCACGGCTGTGTGCTTCAGTCCAGCTTTTAAAAGTTTTCTTTCTTTAAAAGACAGAGAGAGAAAGAGAGAGCACAAGCAGGGGAGGGGCAGAGAGGGAGACCCAGAATTGGAAGCAGGCTCCAGCCTGACCCAGGGCTCGAACCCACGAACTGTGAGATCATGTCCGTAGCCGAAGCCGGACGCTCAGCCACCTGAGCCCCTCAGGCGCACCCACTTTTTAAGGGCTGGCGCGTCTTGCTTCTCGCAGTTCTTGGTCAGCCTCGAGCGCCACAGGCACTCCGCAGCTTTCTGGTCCGAAGCAGCCCTCCAGCTGCCAGTCCGCGTGGCCGTCCGGGGGACATCTCCCTGGGAACTGTGTCTCCCATGACGCGCACACCCCCCCCAGGATACCACCTGTGTTCACAGAAGTTCCCTTCTATTGAACGGACACCGTGTCCATGGGGCGCGAGGCGAACGCCAGAGCGGGGCTCACAGACACGGAGGGCGGGGCCGCGGACGCACAGGGTCTGGGGATGGGGGGGGCCGCAGGTGCTGCTGCCCTGTGGACCGAGTCAGGAGCCACCGGGAGCGGCCCCAGGATCAGGGCGTGTTTGGGAGTGAGGTGGCCGCAGGAAACGGGAAGGTTTGCAGGAGGACTCTGACGTGCTGAGGCAGCCGCACAGGATAGCAGTCCTGGCCACGGGGACGCTCGGGCCGGGTTCCAACATGACGGGGCTGGGGGGTTCCTGGGGGGGTGGTCTGCTCTGCATTTGCCTCACGTAGCCGTCCGTGGGCTGCAGGTTATGAGTAGCGGGTATAAATTTCATCTTAGCCGTTTCCTTCTGCCTCAGCCCCCACTCCACTGGGGAGGGCGGGGCCGCGGGGGCTCCAGGAAGTGGACCCCACGGGTTTCTGGAGATGAGGTGCTGACGCAGACCCGCGCCCTGGGCGCCGACGCGGACTCGTCCTGCTAGGCTGTGATCTCTATCCGTTAACCGTGTGTTTCTTCCGTAGCTTTAGGGCAGCTGGCAGTGCGTGAGGAGCGTCCCCCAAGTCACCGCATCCCACAGGGGGGGGGTGCCCGCCTGTGCCCTGCCCTCAGCCCGCCCCATGTCCCTGCCCCTCCCCAAGGCGCCGTGTCCCGGGGTCACCCCTCAGGGCGGCTGACAGCGCCCTCCTGTCTTGCAGGGCCCTGGGCGTGTCCGTCACCGACTACACGTATGACGACTGCCAGCTGGCCCTGGCGGGAGGACAGCTCCGTCTCCCCTCGGACACCTGCCTTCTCGAGTTCGCCAGGCTGGTGAGGGGCCTGGGGTGAGTCCGCCCTCTGTCACCGGAGCCTCAGTCCGGCCGGCTCTCCCGAGAGCACTGCGGCCCGTGTGACGAGGCTCATGTGGTCTGCGCGGCGGCGGGGAGAGCTCTGAGGGCGCCTCGGATGCTGCGTACGAGGGAGGGAGCTTCCGGAGACTTCTCTCAGGGCCTCCCGGGCCCCCGCCCCCCAGTTGGTGGTGACCGAGCTGGAGATGGCCGTGGGCACCAAGGGTCCGCCACGGCTGCGCAGATCAAAGGGCTAGTTCTCAGGTTTTGTGGGTGTTTCCCAGATGCCCACCTCAGTCCACATGGATGTGCCTGACAGCCCCCGGGGCTCAGCAGCGGTCTCCTTGGCCCCCCGGGAGGACCGACCCAGCACTGCAGGCACCGCCCCCCCTGCCCGAGGGCGGGGTCCCCACACCAGCGGGGCGTCATTCCTGTAGACGTGGAGGCAAAATTATCAGAACACCTTTTTTCTGAAAACAAACTTACCTCTTGTCGTGTAAGCAGATTTAATACTTTCTGGAATCTTCTACCAGAGCATGTCCTGTCTTTCACGTTCTATAGTTGTATTGAAAAATGTCCTTCTTTCTCTTCTCGTGTAGGCTGAAACCGGAAACGCTTGAGAAGGATCTGGATAGATATTCCGACAGCGCCAGGATGCAGAGGGGAGGCAGGATGGGGCTCCCCGAGCTCGCCGCGCACCTGGGCGTCCCCGCCTCGGACACGCTGCGGGACATGCTCGCCCTGTTTGATGAGGTGCGGCCGTCGCCCTGCGCGCAGCCTCAGGCAGAACCTCCGGCCCTTCCGTGTGACCGTTGTGGTGGTGGTAGAAGCGTCTCCAGGGAATTTAGAAAGCGGAGCAGACACGCACTGTGTGCCCCGCGCCGTGAATGCACAGCCAAGTGTCCCTGACGTTAGCGTCTGCTGATAAACACGCCCACGGCCTGGGGTTTTAATCAGATCGCTAAGAACCTCACAGTATCAACGGGCCTCTCTCCCTGTGACGGGCACGAGGGTCCCCACAGCCCCCCGCCCGGGGCGTGAGGACGCCCCCAGTGCAGCGCCCCCCTGTCCCCGCCAGCCACACGTCACAGTCAAGTCACCGGTCGTGGCTGGACAAGGGCAGCTCGGCCCGGGGGGTGGGGCCGGGGGACCGTGGGCGCAGAGGGGCGGCTGCCACGGCCATGCCCGCCACGCCTGCTCTGTCCCCGACATGGGGGGGGCGGGGCGCCTGTAGCAGCGTGTCCCACGCGGGCCGTGTGCCGAGCGGCCTCTCAGCCGCAGACGTGCCCAAACAGCGCGTCCTCCGTGGCGGCGGGAGGCCGTGTGAGTGAACAGCACGCTGTGTGATCCGGGCGGCGGCAGAGCCCCGCATGTGCCCGCAGGCCGCGCCGAGGATGTCCTGGCCCCGGGTGCTCCCGCCGCGGCGGGGGGCGGACCTGGAGGCAGGCCCCTCGACACCTGCTGCGGTCCTGGCCGTGCCGCCCTGGGGTCAGAGCCCCCTCCCCCGAGGCGCGCTGTGCAGGTGCTTTGACCGCAGCGTCGCCTTTAAAACACAAAGCGTTGACCGCACGTGCGGCCCGCGGCTTGTGGGTTTTCTTTCCCACCTCAGGTGTGCAGGAGCCCGCCAGGCAGACCCCCTTCCCAGAGGCAGGCCCCCCACCCCCACTCACACCAAGACCTCAGACCTGGAAGCTTACGAGCCGGCCACACGCAGGTTGAGGGGCCCGATGTGGCCTCACTGCCTGGTGCCCGAGCTCGCTCTGGGGGCCACCCCACCTGGACCACGGGCTTCGGGCCACGCCAGGGCGGCCGGGTCACTCGCAGCCCCTGGCCCGTGGCCTCCCTGAGGTCGTGCGCAGGCAGGAGCACAGATGGGAGCCTTGCTGGGGTTTTTCTAGAAGGAGAACCTTAGCAGGCAGCAGGCAGTGCATCGCGTGACCTTTCTTGAGATTCGTGTGCCGGTCACGTAGACTCAGTCGATTGCAGCGTCCTGAGCAAGTGTGTGGTGAGGCGGGAACGTTCTTCCAGAAAATCACCTCAGGGGCACCTGGGGGGCTCAGTCGGTTAAGTGTTCAACTTCAGCTCATGGTCCGTGAGTTGGAGCCCCGCGCAGGGCTGTGTGCCGACCGCTCAGAGCCGGGAGCCGCTTCGGATTCTGTGTCTCCCTGTCTCTGCCCCTCCCCCGCTCGCTCTGTGTCCCGCTCTCTCTCAATAAAATAGATAAATATTTAAACTTTTTTTCAAATACTCATTTCACGTAGGCAGATATTAAGTCAGAATGGAACTAACCCTTCTTTTATTCTTTTTTAAAAGTTCATCTTGAGAGAGAGCACGGGCACGTACAGGGAAGGGGCAGGGAGAGGAGGAGAGAGAGAATCCCAAGTGGGCTCTCGGGGTTTGGTCTCAGGACCCGTGAGGCATGACCTGAGCCCAGGTCAGGAGTCAAACACTTACTCACTGAGCTTTCCAGATGCCCCTTACCTTTCGGTCAGTACCCAGGGATTAGGGTTAAAACTCCAACGGGGGGACCGAGCTGTCCCCTGAGGGCGTGTCTCTTCCCCAGAACGGAGACGGCACGCTGGACCCTCGGGAGTGTGTGATTGCCCTGTCAGTCGTCTGCCGGCCGGCCCGGACCCTGGACACGATCCGGCTGGCGTTCAAGGTGAGCGCCGAGACTCGTTGCTGAGGACGGAGAGACACGGCCGCGTGCGCCGGTCACACGCTCTTACGAAGCCTCCTTTGGGCAAACTTCCTCTCTGCCAAACTGCCGTTTCCACACAAGCTTCTGTCGGCCGTGGTTCATGAAAAACGCCCCAAAACGTCCTCGAGTCGACTTCCTCCTGCAGTTTGTAATCCACACTCATAAGAGGGGCAGGGGGGAGGGTCCTGCGGAGTCCCAGGCGCCTGGGCAGGGCTGCTGCCTGCCATCCGCCACTCCCCAGGGATTCTGGGAGTCTGAGAAACGCCCGCGATGGGGCCCCAGCTCCCCTGCAGGCTCGCCTGGCCGGCCTCGCCCGGACACTGTCAGCCAGGACGGGGCTGGCTTCACTCACCAGACACGTGATGTTGTGGGTCTGAGAGTGGGTGCCTGTTACGGATGCAACTCCTTAGCCAGGCTCGTGAGAGCCCGATGCGGAAGGCAGGCAGCTGCTGTGCCTCAGTGCCTGGAGAACGCCCTTCTCGCACTCATGACCCCAGCACACCGGGAAGCCTCGGGGCAAGGTGCCTTACGGGAATCACACCATGGGAATTAACGGGGTGACCCGGGTGTGTGGTGGGCCCTGTCCAGGAGAGTGGGGGGGCTGCTTGGCTGGCCTCTGGGGCGTGGCACAGGACTGTCCCCCAGGCGGCCGTGCGGACGTCCCGCTGGAGGGAAGGGGGCGGAGCTCGGGGGAGGACCGCGGGTGGCCACACCGGGGTGCTCACGCAGCAGATGGGCCCCCCACAGGGACCCTCTGGGTCACTGGCCAGCCTGGAGGGGCTGTTGGGGAGGGCCCTCTGGCTCGGGCGAGGTGGTGGCACACTCATCTCAATCAGCAGCCCCGTGTCCCGCCCCCAGCGGTCCCCTCCTGGGAGGGCCAGGCCACTGTGCACCCGGGGGGGGCGGGGTTTGCCAGCAGAGTTCTGGCTGCTCCGAGCCATGAGGTCGGGGTCTCTGCGCGGCTGGGGGACTGCCGGTGACACCAGCCTCTGCCTGCAGATGTACGGGTCGCAGGACGGCAGCATCGGGGAAGACGCCCTGTCCAGCATCCTCAAGACCGCCTTAGGGGTGGCCGAGCTCTCCGTCACCGACCTCTTCCGGGCCATCGACCAGGAGGAGATGGGGAGGATCACGTTTGGTGGGTGGCCCGGGCAGAGGGAGGGTGGGCCCAGCAGGTGGGGCACGGGGTCCCCCCCATGCGCTCGGGCCCCCGCCATGCCTTAAGCTACACGGAGCTCTCGGAAGGAAGGTTCTCCCCCAAACCTGGCGGGGTGGGTTAGGGGATCTTGACCCTGACATCTGCGGGGGGTTAATAGAGCCAGATCCCAAGCCCAGGCGGGGAGCCCCAGATCCACGCCGTCCCCAGGGGCAGCGGGCGAGTGGCGTGTGCTGAGGCCGGGCCGCGGGGCCCCGCGATCTGCCTTCTCCCGGGAGCCGGGCCGACCGCTGCCAGGAGTGGGTGGGGGCTTGGACCGTCACTTTTGGCCACAGAAAGAGGGGCGGCCAAGATCCTCAGGGACTCAGACCTGAAAGCCACCTACAGGCTGAGGAAGAGGGGGAGGGGCAGGAGGGCCCCCAGAGGGCAGCCCCTGCGGGTGCCGCAGTGCTCGTCCAGAAGTGAACATGTTCTCGCTGAAGTCAGTAGACGTTTGCTCAGGAAAGGTCATTGATCATGTCTGGTTTGGACGTGTTTCAAATTGTGTCCAAAGGTCAGACATAAGTGTGTGTTAGTTTCGTGGTGTGTGTGTGTCTTATGAGTGTGGTTGTTGGTGGAGTGAGTGCGGTGCTGTGTGTCGGTGGAGTGTGTGTGTGTTGGTTGAGTGTGTGTGTGTGAGTGCATGTGGGGGGTGTTGATTGTGTGTTGGTTGTGTGTGTGTGTTGGTTGAGTGTGTGTGTGTGTGTGTAGGAGTGCATGTGGGGGGGTGTTGGTTGAGTGTGTGTGTCGGTGGAATGTGTGTGTGTGTGTGTGTGTGTGCGCGCGCATGTCGGAGTGAGTGTGGTATGTGTGTGTCGGAGTGTGTGTGTCGGTGGGTGGAGTGAGTGTGGGGTGTGTGGCCCCCGCCTGTGTCGCCCGGAGGCCTGTGTCTCGCGTCTCGTGGCCCGGGCCCTGCACCCCAACCCGCCCTGCAGGCTCCTCCCCCGCGGGCCCCAGGGCTGTCCGCAGATGCCGGGGCTCGGAGCCACTGGGCAGGAGGGTGACCCTGGGCTCTCAGGGGTGTAGACGAGTCAGGTGCCCGTCCTGCCCGGAGACCAGCCCCTCGGGGACCGGCGTGTCTCCCACACGTGCCACGTGCCCAGAATAGACCTTTGCATTGAAACTCGTGTTCTTTGTAGGGGTCCCCGAAGCGAGAAAGCTACAGGGGCTCTGAGCTCCAGCCGCTCAAGGGCAGGCCCCGCCCCCGCCCCCCTGACCCCGCCCCCACATCGAAGGGTGTGGGGCATGAGGCGGTCCCCACGCGGACCGAGGACGTCAGCCCCTGTGACCCAGCACCTCTGTCTCCCCAGCCGACTTCCGCAGGTTCGCAGAGGCGGTCCCCGACTTCGCCGAGGACTACCTCTACCCCGACCAGCCGCGCCCCGACAGCTGCCCGGCCCCGGTCCCCAACGGCTTCTGCGCGGACTTCAGCCCTGAAAGCTCGGGCGCCGGGAGGAGACCTGTCCGTGAGAAGCTGGACTAGGTGGCCGCCTCTGCGGGGCCATGTCACCGCCCGCCTGCACGGGGCCGTGCGTGTGCTGGCCTCGGGCCCCGCGCGGCCCTGGGCGCTCCCACCCTGCTCCTCGGGCCGCCCCCGTGCGGGA